>NW_020524239.1:0-26090 GCF_003368295.1 Carassius auratus
AGCCTCAAGTTTACATTGGTTACTGTGTTCTTTCAATTGCTCTAAACAAGTATTTTGGGTGACCTTTTTTATTGAATGCTAGACATCAAGTTGATGTTATTTTCATCTGAAAGAAGAACTTTTTTTCAGTAAGCTAGGCCCTATGTGTTCAGTAAGCTTGTTTCAGTAAGCTATGTGTTTAAGGTTTTATTGAATGCTATCTCTATACAAGTGCAAAGTAATGCATTCTTAGTCAGTCTTTTATTTTGTAATTTTAAGAGCAATAAACATATTGCTATATGATATGTAAATCAACATGTATAAATTGTTAGTAGTCAATTAATTGGGAAATAATCAAAATCGAATCGGTCTGAGAAAATTAATCATTAGATTAATCAATGCATCGAAAAAATAAATCGCTAGATTAATCGTTTAAAAAATAATCGTTTATCCCAGCCCTACACTGCATAAATTGGATCACACATAAATATAAAATTTTGCCTTAAGGGTGGTTTCACCACTGTAGAAAAACCACCCTTAAACCTTTTAAATTTGAATATGGCCATAACGTACGTGGCATCTAAAAGACTGAAAACCCTGCTACAATACAGCAGCTGAGGGAATAAATCATAAACATACTCCAATGTTCACCCAAAAATAAATAAACCCATTTTGCAATGCTGTAATGGGAGCAAGAGGTCACTATGAGCCGATGTGTCGGCATTTAACAGTCCATCTTTCTACTGTATAGTCAATAACTTTTTATCAGTGCTGCTATAAATATCCTCCTGATGTGTCACACTAACACAAAGACCCTCTTATGTGCTTTAACAGGAACTTGAGGATGAAAAAAGATATGGAAACTCTAGACACGATTGTTCAGTCACATTTAAATGCCTGGGTGGATGGTTTTACAGCAAAGGGATTTGCAGAAATGACAAGAGCAGCCATGACAAAAACTATGGGTCGAATTACATACACATCCACAACAATCAGTTTTTTGTTGTAATGTTTGAGAATATAAAAGGGTCACATCCATAATGACCGATCATTTGTCAACAGTGGATTACAGAAGAAGTTTTGAATGTAATTACCACAGCTATGAAAGGCCTCTTCACCAGCAATGCCACAGGCTGGATGGTGTCAGACACAGCGAATGGCCAAGAGCTGAGGAGAGAGTAGAAGTTGGTCTTTTAAAAATGGTGTCTTTCCTAAAGAGAAAGGAAATGTTGTCTTCTAAAAGCTAATGGCAAAGAGGGTGTCAGCTGATTTACAGGCAGTAAAGTCTAAACCTTGAGGATCGGTAAAGACTTATCACACCTTAAACCCTTCAAGGATGCTTAGCGAGGACCTGGCAACCCTCCCAGAACAGATCCACATTTAATCACCAGAGACTAAGCATTAAAGCAGCCCTTACTTACCAGAAAATATTTATATCAGGCAGCTGACCGTCTATGCACAGTATGGTCACATTTAAAACCAGATGAGAATGCAAACAGTATTCAGGGTATTTTTACATTAAATTAATGACTTGTTTGATATCTTTTAGTAATATTACTCTTACATATAGTAAGTGAAGCATTAAAAAAAAAGAGTTCATATTGTTTATTAATACATTACACACACACAAATACACTATCTATTTATCTATCTATCTATATATAAAATGTGGGGGCTGTCGATTGATTTGTGAAAATTGGTCTTGCTCTTCCAAGCCTTTCAATGGGGGTTTGATGTCAACAGTACAGAAGACATGAAATAAAGTGCGCATATCTGTAATAAAACATCCCTCACACAGCTTCGGGGGGTGAATAAAGGCCTCCTGTAGTGAATCCATGTTTTTTGTAAAAAATAAATATCCAGATTTCAAATGTAATAAACACTTTTTTTCTCACTTCCGCTAACTGTGGAATGCAGAAAACTTTCAGGCTGATGATGTAGGACGTTTGTGTCCTGTGTGCGCCTCTTGAGAAATGCAGGAACAAAGAAAACAAAGTTTCCTTATTTCAGCAAAGGAAAACCTCTTGGCTTATACCGAAATTACCCAACATTTTTCTTTACAAATCCTCATTTTGTGCTTCTAATTCATGAACAATGATTTGTTTTGTTCTTTCTCCATGCTAGCCACGCAGCGATGATGTCCTACATCATCCGCCCAAACGCCTTCCGCATATGACAGATGGTGGAAGTGATAGAAAGTGTTTATTACTTCTGAAATATTTTCTTACGAAAATGCATGGATGCTACAGGAGACCTTTATTCATGCCCCAGAGCCATGCGACGGATGTTTTATCATGGATGTGCTTTATTTCACGTCTTCTGAACTGTTGACAACAAACAACCGCTTACTCCACTGAAAGCTTGAAAGAGCAAAGTCAATTTTCGATTTTCAGGAATGAAGTAAATGGCTCTCTTTATAAAAATGGCTTTGAATCACTGGTTTACATGACTTGTTCAAAATACAGATTCATTCAGAAACTAGGAAAAACTGCACTTGTGTGATATTGCTCTCGCTGCTCATGTGATCACTTGACATCATGTGATATAAATGAGAAAAAAACTCATAAAGGGGCATTTTTACTCCATATCTTGAATAACTGTATTTATATACACAAATATATATACACTATATATATATATATATATATATATATATATATATATATATATATATATATATATAAAACATAGCAGTTAGCTACTTGATTGATTGTAATCTGCTAAATGTGACTATAAAGCATCAAGTTATTATATAACATTAACTTTATGATTTACTTTAAAGCTGCTTTAAAATCTGAAAAAAGCACTTAAAATTAATTTGACTATAGTCAAATGTATAAAGGAATATTGTTTTGATGCAGCTGTGTGATGCTGGAGTACCTGAACTTGAGGAGGCCATTTCGGCCGTTGGTGGTGTCCTCTTCTGGAAAAAGCAGGAGGGGTAAAGCGGCAGGAGATGAGCAATACCTGCGGAGGGTCTCCGTCAGCTCCGCCCTGCTCTGGACACCTTGACCCAGCTCCATAAAACCCCTCGCCCAGCACAGGAACCCCACAGGGCCCTCCAGCAATGGCTAAACACAAAGAAACGGACAGGAAAACATGGTTACATGTAGCTGATTAACTAGAGCATTATGTTAGTCATGAAGTCCGCAATAATGAAATGTGTAAAATAAATATAAAGGGTTATATAGTCATTAAAACTATCTTAGGCCCAATCCCAATTCTATTTTATACCCCTTCACCTTGTCCCTTGAAACAGAGTGTCAAGGGGGAGAAAATATTCCCCTAAGGATTGGGACACCACTATCATGACGTCACACACCATCATTTGTCGTCTAGCTCTTACAATACACACATATATACTGGTGATATACTGGTGTGCATTAGAGCTTTAATTATCATTCTGTATTAATGCACTGCTTACTGACACACACATATCGGAAATCACACAGCTCACACATCCAGGAGAAAATAAACTTGTCGACGCTGCCCCACAACTTTTATTAAATACAGTTTAAAAACTGAATCGCTACATTATATTTTCCAGTGACGAGAGGATACAATCACTATTTTTAAGTAAACTCACTCTAAAAATATAAACGCAGAGACACAAATACGTGCAATTTCCCTCTCTCTCTCTCTCACTCTCTCTTTCTCTAGAATTGGCAATATTTGAGAAAATGGTTTAGCGATTTCTAATTATTGGGTGGCTTAGCCCCCATCAATGTCTACGGCAGTTATCGCCCTGATCAGACATATGCTGTGGCACTATTATGCAGTCTGTAATGATATGACGTTAATATTAGCGATTTTTTGCAAAGATTTCTTTGAGTAACATGACCATTAATATGAACTCACAATTGAATGTAAAATAAAACAATGATTACTTTTCGTTAAAATCTTTATTTATGCCAGAAAAGCTTACATTTATGTGTCTTTTTGTTCCCTGTAGCAGCCATGTTGCCAAGATAATTCATACCCCTTCGTTTGAAGTGTGGTGCCGAAAAATCTTAGTTTGAAGGGGTATCTGGCCTTTCCCCTTACCCCTACCCCTCCAACCAAAAGAGAATTGAGACACCCCTACCCCTTCATGTGAACGCATGAAACGGAGGGGTAGGGGAAAGGGCTAAGGGGTAGAATTGGGATTGGGCCTAATTCTTTTATTATTGAAGCTGAATCAAGTAGGGAACATTGTGTGAAAATAAAAGTACATTTTAAAATGCATCTGAGCAATACATTCACTACC
Source organism: Carassius auratus (assembly GCF_003368295.1). Lineage (NCBI taxonomy): Eukaryota > Metazoa > Chordata > Actinopteri > Cypriniformes > Cyprinidae > Carassius > Carassius auratus. Next base: position 4,226 of record NW_020524239.1, read on the forward strand.
ACCTAAAAGTTTGTGGTCAGGGAAAAATATTTTGCTGTTCTTATGCTAATGTGATGAAGTCTCTTTTGCTTACCAAGGATACATTTTATTTGATCAAAAACACAGTAAAATCAGTATGAAGAAATATTAGTCATGACATGAGTCATATCATATCATATATATATATATATATATATATATATATATATATATATATATATATATATATAAAACAGCATTTGTTTGACAGAAATATTTTGTATAATCATATTTTGTCAGTTTTATTAGAGCTTAGTGTCATGTATAATAAAAATATTATGAGAAAATAAAAATATTTCTGAACTCAAACTTGAATGCTAGTAATAAACTCATATTACCCATGTATATATATAAATAACATTTATTTTCGAACTAATCCTAGGTCAACTCATCCAGACAGTATTCAAGCATGACTTAAAGGGGGGGTGAAATGCTCGTTTTCACTCAATATCCTGTTAATCTTGAGTACATATAGAGTAGTACTGCATCCTTCATAACTCCAAAAAGTCTTTAGTTTTATTATATTCATAAGAGAAAGATAGTCTGTACCGATTTCTCCCGGAAAAACACGAGCGTCTGGAGGTGTGACGTGTGGGCGGAGCTAAAGAATCACGAGCGCCAGTAGGCTTTTGCGTTGAGAGCGTCTGGAAGCTGTGACGTTACCTTGAGGGAAAAACCATCATCCAAAACAAACCATGGCTTACAGTCAGATTCAGCCGTTTATTTATGATCCAGAATCAGATCCAGAGGCTGAAACTGAACGAGAGCAGCAGCAGCAACGACTCGCTCCGAGCGGGGCTCGAACCCTGGTCTCCGGCATGGGAGGCGGATGCACTAACAAGGAGGCAGAGATATTTTAAGCAGTTTTACTCACCGCCTGCGGTTCCAACACACGATCGTGACCCTTTTTCGTTGGGATTGCATCATCCTTAAGAAATAAACGATGTGCAAATCTGGCGTCAAACTGGGCCTTGTTTGTAAAACAAGCCTCTTCGAAATGCAGGGAACAAACACAAACACTTGCACAACTCCGTTGATGCTCTGTTAAAATAAACTCCATCCACTGGTTCCTTAATACTGTTTTTTTTTTGGTAATCTGTGCAGGGTTGTCTTGCACTGGCAACAAAAAACACACTTCTTTTGTGACATTTCGCGACGCTCTCGCTCTGATCAGTGAAGTCTGTTGTGCTCTCTCTGCTCTGCTATACGGGAGCGTGTGCTCTTCCGGCAGACGTGCCCTCAGGACCCATATAAGGAAATTCCGCTCCATCTAACGTCACACAGAGCCATACTCGAAAAAACTTTCCGAAACTTGTGACAAACCGGAAGGAGTATTTTGGGAACAAAATAAAATACTCCTTCAAACGTACAACTTAATTTTTGAAACTTTGTCCATGTTTAGCATGGGATCCAACTCTTTAACAGTGTAAAAAACTCAGTATGCATGAAATAGCATTTCACCCCCCCTTTAATGTTTAAGTTATTCCTGCTGCCCTGCAACCAACGAATTGAATCATTTGAAGTAAGCAAACAGAGAGAACTAAACCTCATTCACTGGCTTCTGGCCCAACATTAAGTCAGCACAGCTGCCAAAGGAGAAACAGACCTCATTGTGTGAGTAAACCAATGAAAAAAACTAAAGACAGAGGTCAAGGGCAGAGCAGAGGAGGAGAAAAAGATTACATCATGCTGGGAAAACACTGACACTCACCGTGTTACAGGAGGTAAGAAGGTTGATAATATTGTGGTCAAAATGTGTAACGTGATTGCAGATGTAAAGTCGGGCGGTTTTGTCCCGTAAGCGTGGACTGTTCTGCTGGACATGCAGACCCAACACTGAACACATTATTCTTACTATGAACCTGTAACAACAAAGACAAATGTGTAACAAGCAATACTAAAAACACTTCCTAATGCAAAAACAAAATCGGCCAAACCAAAAGTAACAAAAAATCAAATACATGTATTATAAAAGGTTAGTAAATTTTTAACACTTTTAGCTTGTTTGAATCTTAATTAAATATCCTGTCTGTTACATATTAAGTTTGAAAAGTAAAAATAATAATAATAATAGTCTACATGTGTAGTAATAACATTAATCAGATCTGCATGTGTGAAAATTATATATGAATGCACTTAAAAAAAAAGCTTGAGAACGTCATACTGCAGCATTTTTGTTATTGTTAACTAAAAACATTACAAATCTGAAATAAAAATTAACAGTTGTAAAACATATATAAGTAAAACTGAGGGAAAAAAATACTTAAAAGCCAAACAGAAATATTTGAAATCCCTCAAAACGAATAAAAAAAAAAAGCTAAATGTAGCCTTTTGCTGTTCTGAATTGTACCATTAATGCTCCAGTGTGGAATCTTACCTTCTGACAATACTATCAGGCAGTGCACAACTCACTAGAAACACATGGACACCAATAAATATTCGCAGTAGCATCAAACATACGCCAACAGGGGAGTACAGCAACAACAACAGCAGGATGAAGCGATCATTTGGTAACCTGTGGAAAGAGAGAGGACAGGAATAGCAACCAGCTTCAGGATCTATTTATGACAAGAGCAGTTAGCCAGAAACTAACATCTCTAATGTCAGAGACCTGAGCAGTGCACACAATTCAAATAATGTGTACCAACCAGGGTTTCATTTCTGCTGTCAAGCTTGAGTTATTCAGAGATCAGAAAGACAAACCTAACAAACGTGCGTTATGGCAAACATCTTGGTTTTTGTGTGAAAAGCAGCTAATATACGTTCTTTCGTTTTTATTTTTAATTAACTTAGATAAGCGTTATGCAACAGGCCTTACTGTTAACATCCACAAATATTAAAACTTTCTGTTATTATGCAACATATTTTCATGAAATATAAACACAGCCAGATTTTTTTGTGTACCGCAGTACTCTCGTTAACCATATTATGCATATAACGTTATGAATAACCTTTATGGAAAATATGGTGTATTATATTACATAAAAGCAAAAAAAAAAGCAAAAAAAAGATTAATAATAAACAGACAACATGCATTGACTATCCATTCTCATATACATGTATCTGAAGATTGTATACGTGTCAGACTTTATACGCTTGTGTTTTGTGAGTTTGATGTTGAACATGCTACGGCTAATTACATTAGCTCTGCAACTCTTTATCATTTCAAGCTTGCAATGTGAGAAAGTTACCGCTGGAAGTCGAACATCTGCTCAATCCCCCGCGTTTCCATTATTTAAATTCTTTCTTGGATATTTTCAAAGGCTGCTGCATGCTATTCTTCAGACTTTAACGGCGGGTGAGAGGGGAGAGACGCTAGCTCGCCATTAGCCTGTGCTGTTATTCGCCATGTTGAGACGCTGATGATGTTTCTAGATGGGGAACAAAGAACTTCACGAGACATTAGACACTCCAGAGCTATTTCCGTGTTAGGTCACATGTTTAGCTGTAGCGCATCTGATTGGTACATAGATGTTGCGGTTCGATTTACTGGGTTTCTATGGGTTTTACACAATAATTATATTACTCAATATTTAACAATGCACACCACCAAATAATAATTATAGGAGAAGTTCAGTTATCTGCAAATACATTTTAAAATAGATTTGTTTGATATAGAGCAAAGTGTTTTCATTAATACAATGAAACCAATATTTAATATAAATGCTGTAAATATTGATCTATGTGTTATTTTGCAAAAATAAGTGCCTTAATTACTGTTTTGCATTTACCATTTCAGTTATAAGCCTTAGGTTAAAAGTCCAGCGTTCTCAATGCGTATTTGATAACTGCTACTAAATAGTGCAGAGTGGACGAGCTGGTAAGTATAGCTTCTATGTTCCTCTTGAGTTTTCAAAGGACAGCTCACCTTTCATCATCTTATTCACTTGCTTTGCCTGGTGTATTTTTTAGTCAAAAGGCTGACATCTTGCGTTATGGAATATGAACTTCGATACAGTCTGACAACCTTTCATAGCCTTATTGTTTTTTTTTTTCTTTGTTTTGTTTGTTTTTTTACAGATTAGCACTCTAGTGGTGAAATTTATATATATATATATATATATATATATATATATATATATATATATATATATATATATATATATAATTATTGTTTTTTTATTATTATTATTAATTTATTGTGCAATCCTGTCAGAAAAGTTAAACATTTAAGATATGTAGGCCTACTTGTAATTCTGCAAAAAATAAAATAAAATATATATATATATATATATATATATATATATATATATATATATATATATATATATATATATATATATATATAATATATATATTATAATAATCATAATAATAATCTTCAAGTGGGGGAAAAATACCTTTTTGCATTGTGTACAAAATTCTATAGGCTATTATTTTTGTAAGGAATTCATTTTGTGCAAGAAACACTTGCGAGTTTAAAACAATAGAGGGCACCACAATCTTTCTTATTTCCCAATGTTCTTTCCAACTCTCAAACTCTCAAAACAGAACTTCGGCTGTCATGTCCTATCACTTTTTGTTAGCCCTCCATATTAATTCTCAGATTAAAACCATTAAATTAATTAATAAAACAATACAATTCTTTATTTCTCCAACTTTTTCTCCTTCAGGGTAATAAGTCAGATTAGGGTACATTAAATGTAGCAAACTACATCTCTCTCATGAACAGTTTGACAGTATACTGACAAACCAAATAACACAGTTTGTCATATATTGATCCAAGTATACTGCAAAGGTAATATGCTACACAAAAAAACTGAAACGTCCGATCTATACGGCTGCCATCTATAATAAAACTCACTATACGAATGAATGTAGTCCACAAACACAGACACACACAATCAGACTCAGATAACAGTGGTGCCCCTTGAATGCAGCGCATTCGCCCCCAGCTGCAGTTCCCAAATATGTCTCTTCAGTTAGAGATTGAATCTGCCCCATTCATTAGCCTAAGTGGATGAGCTTCCCTAATAGATGCTCCCCTTCCCCTCAATAATTGCTGTTGATTGGCATAAATTAGACCCTAGTTGCCAGACGAGTGATTCTCGACGACGATAATCTGATTCCCAGCTGAAACTAATAGGATTTTAACTCCGGTTTGGCCTAATGTCCGTCTGTAAGGCCTGGCCCGGCTCTGTTAGGCCAGACCTGCCCTTCAGCCCCTCGGCCTCATGCACAGCTCATGCTTACTGCAGGGCTGCAGATGAGAGCGGACCAATAAATGAATCTGTAGCCTCAGGTGAACACACACGCAAACACGCTGTGGGTCCAGACCTGTTAACAGATGGTGTAGTTAACAGTGTGATAAGAGGACTTGACTTTAAGGCCTAAAACCACACTGGAAAAAAGGATGTTTGACCATGTCCACCATAAAACAAAACAAGCACACTTTTGCAATGATTTTCACATCATTCTTGTTTATTTTTTAAATTTTAAGATGAGAAAAGTCACTCCAAAAACACTAATTTGAACAAGCTAAGGTATCATTCATGTCTGTACAAATGATACACAAATACATGCTAACTTTGTTCAAATCCCTATGTATATTCCCTTTAGACACTGGTGCACTTTAGAAGCTTCCATGTTGGTCCTGTCTCACCACCATTATGTCCCGATCAGTACACTGTTAATTATTTGACTGTAAATTTACAATAAATTGCAGGTTAATAATTGCATGACTTTCACAGTAAGTTACTGTAACATTTTTACAGTAAATTATTGTGAAATGACAGCTGTATACTGTGACTTCACAGTAATTCTGACATCGCATTACTGTGATTTAGCGGTAAGCTGCTGTAGAATTAATGTATTTAACTGTGAAATTACAGTTGGTGTCTATGTATTACTGTAATTTAACAGTAAGCAGCTGTAGAATTCATGTATTTAACTGTGAAATTAGTGTCTATTATTGTAATTTAGCAGCAAGCAGATGTAGAATTAATGTATTTAACTGTGAAATTAGTCTATCTATTACTGTAATTTAGCAGTAAGCAGCTGTAGAATTACTGTACATAACTGTGAATGTCTATCTATTACTGTGATTTAGCATAAATGATGGACCAAACAAAACTGATAAAAACAGTGACATAACTTTTATTTTTTAGAAGTAAAATACAATTTAATTACATGAATAAAACACTGGGCAACAGGGATTGACACTGGGTAACAGGAATGTGTGTCAAAAGAGAAAGAAGGAGACAGAAGAGAGAGTGAGGGAGAGAGATGTAAGAAAAGACAAAAAGGTGGGAATAGAGAGGGTCGCAGGTATCTCGCTCCTTCCCTCGCAGCTGGCACCTGCATAGTGTGGGTTCTATCCACTATATACAAAAGATAAGAAAGACAAAAAGTTTAAGTTACTCTGTGGTGGACTGACTCCCTGTAAGTATGGTGCTCGCATTGTAACACTAATCCTAAAATGTCTACAATTTAAGTAATTTCAACTATTAAAAAAAATGTGAATAGTACTCTCAATTAATATTAAATCAACAAACCAGGACTCTAATCACTCCTGTTACTTTTACCCAGTCCTATTATTTTTCACGTGAGTAACAGGACTGAAAGTAACATGATTGAGGTTAAAAGGTTAGTTCACCCAAAAATGAAAATTCTGTCAGTAATTACAGAGCACAAATTAAGATATTTTTGATGAAATCTGAGAGCTGGATCACTCCTCCATCGGCTTCTAAGGGTTTGAAACTTGCTGGCCCAGAAAAATGTATTAAAGACATCTTTAATATAGTCCAAGTGACTCCAGTAGCTCAATCTTAAGTTTATAAAGCGACGAGAATACTTTGTGCGTAAAAAAAAAAAAAAAAAAAAAAAACTTTATTCCACAATTCATTTCCTTCTCTGTGGGCCTTGAGTTTTTTCATGTAGTAAAACAGCGTAGCGCTTCTGTGTTATATGTCACACGTAGGCTCACTATTGGCCGACGCTGGTCATGTGTGTGATGCATGTGACGTATAACACAGAAGCGCTACGCTGTTATACTACATGAATTCACCCGAGGCCCAGAGAGAAGGAAATGAATAGTGGAATAAAGTCATTATTTTTGGGGGGGTTTTGCGCACAAAAAGTATTCTCGTTGCTTGGTAAACGTAAGATTGAGCCACTGTAGTCACTTGGACTATATTAATGATGTTTTTAATACATTTTCTGGGCCAGCAAGTTTCAATCCCTTAGAAGCCTATGGAGGAGTGAGACAGCTCTCAGATTTAATCAAAAATATTTTAATTTGTGTTCCGAAGATGAGAGAAGGTCTTACGGGGTTGGAACAACATGAGGGTGAGTAATTACTGACAGAATTTTCATTTTTGGGTGAACTAACCCTTTAAGCAAAAATTGCATGCTAAATTGCATAGTAATTCAACACAGTAGCAAGTAATGTAAATTTACACTTAAAACTATTGTAAAGTACTGTAAATTTGACGTTTTTTAGACATCAAGGCATGTTAAAATCAAATAAACGTAAAAACAATTAATTTTACACATTTATTTTGCAGTCTGTCTAAACTCTACATTGAATCAGGAGACACTATAGAACACATTAAAGGGATAGTTCACCCCAAAAATCTTTGGAACACAAATTAAGATATTTTAAGAAATCCGAGAGCTTTCTGTATCCTCCATGGACAGCAATTATTTTACTTTCAAGGCCCGGAAAGATTGTTAAAATAGTCCATATGTATACAGTGGTTAAACCTTAATGTTATGAAGCGACGAGAATACTTTTACTGCGCAGAAACAAAACAAAACAAAATAGAATACCGACTTTATTCAACATTTTTCCTTTCTGTGCCAGTATCCGATGCTGTTCACGTGATGTGTTCTCGATCATGCATGTGATTGCATTGGGCACAAAAAGTATTCTCGTCGCATCATAACATTGAGGTTGAACCACTGTAGTCACATGGACTATTTTAACGATGGTTTTACTACCTTTCTCGGACTTGAAAATGGTTATAACATAGTAGTCTATAGGTGGGATCAGAAAGCTCTCATATTGCTTAAAATTTTCTTAATTTGTGTAGAACAAAATTCTTGTGTTTGGAACATCGTGAGGGGATGTAATTAATGACAGATTTTTCAATTTTGGGTGAACTAACCCTTTAATAGCTTCAGTAAACTTCTTACTGCATAACTACATCTAGCTTAAAGGAACAAGCCGACTTTTTGGGACTTTAGCTTATTCACCGTATCCCCCAGAGTTAGATAAGTCCATACATACCCTTCTCATCTCCTTGAGTGCCTCTGTTTGACGCACCCACCGCTAGCCTAGCTTAGCACAAAGACTGGAGGTAAACAGCTCCAGCTAGCATACTGCTCTCAATAAGTGACAAAATAACGCCAACATTTTCCTATTTACATGTTGTGATTTGTATAGTCACAGTGTGTACAAATAACAAGGTCATATGAGACACAACCATCTTCTAACTGTATACATACTGGGAACTATATTCTCAGAAGGCGAAGCACTGCTACTTCTTTGGAGTGATTTACTCCAATTCTGAGCAAACTCTCTGCTCCTCACCACAGGGCTTCTCAGGTGCTGTGAGAAAATCACTCCCCAAGTAGCAGTGCTTCGCCTTCTGAGAATATAGTTCCCAGTATGTATATGGTTAGAAGATGGTTAGAGTCACTGTGACTATACAAATCACAACATGTAAATAGGAAAATGTTGGCGTTATTTTGTCACTTATTGAGAGCAGTATGCTAGCTGGAGCCGTTTACCTCCAGTCTTTGTGCTAAGCTAGGCTAGCGGTGGGTGCCTCAGACAGACTTACGGCAAGCACGGAGATGAGAAGGGTATGTATAGACTTGTCACAAAAAGTCAGCATGTTCCTTTAACACAGATACTGTGTTTCATTAGTCCGTTCTTAAATTGGAACACAGCTTACATTAGATTGACATCCATTCGAAGTCAATGAGCTTCCTGATAAGAGTGCAGACTTGCTGGTTCATGTGACCTCTCTGCCTCTTAGATTTTGTGCCCGTCTCTGGGTTGATGCCCAAGAAGCACCTACAAACAAAAAGACAGAAGAAACCTGTTAGTTTAATTCGTGTGATGAAAAAGGTGTCAGTTCCCAGTCACCACCTTCAGTGGGTCACTGCTTTTGCAGTACAGAGTCAAACTAAAGTTAGCTCAGTTTAAACAAAGGTGTAATTCAGGTGTAAGTACTGTAATTCAGAAAAAAAAATGCATGGAACTGAACTGAAAAACATTTCCATCACAAACACAGTCAAGAATAGACCTTCACCAAAGTAGAGGTGTGTGATTTACCTAGGCAAAGCATTGGCACACAACAATTTACATAATTTACATGTTCCGTTTGCAGAGGATGGAGTAAGAGCCTGTTGTCTGTCCATCTCCCTATGGCTGTTTCTACTTGTACTCTTCCTCCTAGAATTATTACCCGTTCACAGATGATGTGATAAACATTTCATTTCTTATATCTTTTTCACAATAAAGCACCCAGTTTTCTAGTTGTTTCTGACTTTTTTAAGCTTTGTCTCTGGTCTAATCTGGTCTGGTCTCCAGCACAGACACACAAATTAAGGCCCCGTCCACACTACTGCGTTTTCGTTTAGAAACGGAGAATTAAAACGAATATCTCCGTCCACACCAGCTTTTTAGCTGCGTATAATGCTGTGTTCACACCATACGCTAATAGAGCGTCTGGCGCGAATGATTTCAATGTTAAGTCAATGCAAAGGCGCGTTTACGCGCGTCTGGAGGTCTCGCGGCGCGAATGGGGCGTTAAGCGCGGCGCGGAAGACGCGAATTGACGCGCGAATAGAGCGCTTCGCGCGAAACGCGCGTTAAGCGCGAATGGTGCTTTTTGTGCATTTAGCGTTTGACGCGAATTCGCGTCTGCCGCCCGAGTTGAAAAATTTGAACTCAACAGTATGTTCCTGCAGCCTCCGGTTGTGCAGGAATACCCTTCTCCACTCATTCAACAAGGAGGAACGACAGATGTTGTCAGTGAGCAGTCAACCGGAGCTATATGACAAAAGTTCATATTTCTATAGAGACAGGAATAAAAATGACCTATATATATATATATATATATAAAACATATTAATAGATAAATTGAATATAGGCCAAAGATAAGAAACGTTTCATTTTACCCCAAATGAATTATATTTTATCTTGAACCACTAAAGACACATCAGAGCCAGCGGCAAATGTCAGAAGATCTAGCCGAGGTAAGGCTACTCTCGGCGGATACATGATGACGGAGCTCCCGCTGATCGCATGGAGCTCATCTCCGAGATCGGTGAAACACATTTTTTAAATAGACGCTGTCATTATAAATAAACCGCATATTTGAGTTTAAAACAACTACATTCTCGCCTGAAATACTTTTAAAACTACATTTCATGACACAATAACAGTAATATTTTGAAAATTATCCGAATAAAAATGGCGGTTGAAAATGCTGCGTGAACTCAGCTGGATGAAGCCCCCCATTCATTTTTCTGTTGACGAGAAAGACAACGGTTGCTCCGTTTCACACACACAGCAGGGAAGAAAATTATAAAGTTACTAATTTGAGATGAATTTAATCCACCTTTGCCCAAATCCACAAACACCATAATTTATCTAGTTGATAATAACTGTCATAATACCCACATTAAGGCCACATCTTACCTTATAACTTTATTTATCGTCGGTCAATGTAGAAAATGCTGTGGTAAAAGAGAGAACGCTGTTAGAGTAACTAAGATAAGCTTTAAGTAAAGCTAAAGTTAAATGTTCGACGGTGTATCTAATCAGACATCTCACAGTTAACTTAATACGGTATAATTAACACTACAACCAACGTCTTTTCATTCAAATTTGCGCGCTTAAACGTCGATGCCAGTCTGCTCCAGCTAAGTTACAAAAACATGACAACAGAACCTACAACTAACGCTAATTTGGTTCATACTTTTAAATTACATGCACTATCATATGAAAAAAACATCAAATTGATAAAGTTTGACATTTAAACACTTACCGCTGTCTGAATCCACCGAATGAGACCATGTAGATCAGAGAGCTCTGATGACGCTCTGATGACGCTGCCGCAGTTGCCACTCAAAAAAGACGGCATTCACAGTAGTTTCTTGTAAAAGCCCCGCGCCTGCATTATTTTCACAGTAAAAGTCTAAATACGGTATTATATTGTGAATTATCACAGTTAAAGCCTGTGAAGTGGTAATAATGTAATTAACTGTGAAATATTACAGTTATATCTTGTGAAATCCTGGAAAAATTTTACAGTGTATATTAACATATTCTGCTTTAACCCCTCACAAATCAAAGCTTTCTGAGACACGTCTGAAGATCACCCGTTTTTGATATTATTTGTCACCAGGCTGATAAGAGCGAGCAGAACGCTTCGAGTCTAATGAAACTCCACTCCATTAGCGCTGAATCGGACAGATTGGCCTCCCAGAGAAATGAATTGAGTTTTTTGTATTTGTGAGATCATTCTCCCTGCATTAACTGATCTTTATCCCATCTCTTCATCACAGCCAAATCAGGTTAGGCGGCTATGATTAGCTGGGGTGGCCTCCCTTTTTAAGCAGTAATTGGGTTTAGCGGCTTAGCTGATAGCGCCATTAGGACCAATAACGGCCTTGCTTGGCTCGGGGAGTGAAACAGATTCTCCTGGAACAGATGGCAGATGCTGGTAAAGGGGTTTGATTTAGAGGGGGCGAAAGCAAAGTTTGTGTAACAGTAGAAGTTGTGGTGCTGGGCTGCGTCAGTACGTCCTCTGTGTTTGCCGGGGTCCGTTTCAGTGCCTATTGTATATATATATATATATATATATATATATTATGAAGAGTTCAGATGCAAAATCTTCAAAGTGCCATCTGAAATTTTCATCTAAAATTAGGATTTTTATCAGGGTCCATATTTATGTTCAGTTATTTCACTTTAATAGCCTGGAAAATTACCTGCACATTGTAATTGAAGTAAAATGACTCAACGTAAGCATAGGAGCTTGATAAAAATCCTAATTTTAGATGAAAATTTCAGATGGCACTTAGAGGCTTTTGCATCTGAACTCTTCATATATATATATATATATATATATATAAGCTGATTTATTAAGAAGAACAAAATGACTCACTTTACAAAAACTGTATACCTTTAAAATACCTTTAAAAACAGTAATTTTTCAGCCAACTTTAAGGCTTTAAGACATCCACTGTGTTTAAAGGCCTTAATATGAGGCTATGTTTATCTGTCTATATAAAACATCCATTTATGAGTGTATTATGAGTATGGTTGCCACATTAGGTCCTTTTAGTAAATTAAGTATTTTAAACACACTTTCCTCAATGTACCAAAGCCATGAAATGCATTTCTAAGCACCTTCGATGCGTTCTTTTCACTGCCATAGAGGAGCGAGAAAATTGTATATTTATGTCCTTGAAGACAAATGTTGATACCCCAAATTTTCAAATCCACAGCTTTCTGTTAAATAAATAAATAATAATTAAAAAATAATAATAATATTGATAAAAACCTCATATAATATCAAAATGTGTTTACTGAGAAGTATTTATGATCAAAATGCACACACACACACACACACACACACATACACACACACACATGTATGTCAGTTGGGATTGATGTGATTAATGGCTGTAAAAACTGTTATGTTGGAGGTCGTACAGTCATTCTCAACAGAGTCCAGCTGGGATGCAGCAAAGAGCTTCTCATTAATGCAGGAACAGGGCCGCCTTTTCCCGTTCAAATCCGTCTCTGGAGAAAGACTTATGAGAGAGCACTTCAGATGAATGAGTGCACGCAAAACCACTTCAATTATTCAAGTCCAGATTGGCACAGGGTGTGACTTTTGGGAAACACAGCACACACTGCCCAGATCTGTGTACCTGTTGAGCATTCAAACTATCAAAACGATGGAATAAATGGTTAAATGGTGCGTACTGGAAGATTGCAAAGAGAAATCAACCACCCTCCCTGACCAATATTACTTGCTCCGATTGACCATTTCAGTGTCCTAGCGTGCCAAGTCCTCAAGTCGTGGCTAACGCTGTGAGGCTAATGCCTGTCAAAGGAAAATAAAGGCACTTTAAAACAATTTAAAAAGAAATCAAGGGGTGAACTTTGCGGGAAACGCATCCTGTGGAGAGTCTACGGCAGTTGAATCGTGTTAATAACGCTGAAGTTAAGTACCTGCCTGTTGAGATAAAGGACTTGACAGGTTATAAGGTGTTTCATAATATTGGAAATAATGGATAATGAAAGTGCCATAAATGTGGATTGGTGTATTTTGCAAATATGGGCTGGATAAAATGATTGCGCTGATGTATTTGACTTGTTTTGTTTAATATTCTTGTTTCCTTCGCTAACAGGCTACAAGATGCAAGTGAATTAAGATACAATTCAAAAACGTCAACGGAAATATTTTCCAAAATCCATTATGCTAAACTCAATACCTTCAACACAGCGTGCGTACACAGCCCGACAAAACACCGTACTGCGATTTCACAGCAGGTGATGTGCTGAATGGGATTTATATTGCTTTCTCAAGGAAATGCATCTTTATATGGGAGACCAAAACAAAAGAGTGTAATGAATAAACGCTCTACGTGCTTTGCCAGAGCACCATGACAAAAACAACTACCCTACAGCACAACAGAAGTAGTCTATACATGGTATTTACACTGTATAAAATATATATTTTAGTGTCAAGTTATTTCATTAGCACTTTATATTGTATAATTGTTACAGTGGTAAATAGAAAAATAGAAAAAGACAGTTGACATGCTACAGTAAAGCAGCTCTAAGATATATGATTAAAACAAATATTGGACTATCTATCTATGAAATGAGCAAATGAGTCAAATAAAGATCCTACTGATCATCATTTAAAGGCTCGTGATAATGGCTCACACTGCGCTGATTCATGGCTTCAGTGTCATCACAAACCAATATTTCTACTCCCCGAGGTGAGCTGAACCTCTCCCCTGCTTCACCTCCTGTAATTCCATTGCTGGCACTGTTTAATACACCACAGCCATTTGGATTTACAAACATTTGCTCCACATGTGACTTCCGCTTGGTGACATCACTGTTATAAAGGAATTGAATTTGCGGAGGCTCCATGAAGACTGAGACTGCTTGTGTGTGAGTGAGAGACGCACGGGAGAGACAGACGAGACAGGATAAGGCAATTGATCTTCATGAAACTGACATTCCTGTCCACTTGAAAATAAATCACAGAGCAAGGTACCCATTACACTGCAAAACAGACAACAGAAATGGACATGAATAAGAATGATTTACATATCAAGTTTTGTTTTCTTTAAACGGGTCTCTAATTGCGATTAAAGGTTTTCTAAAGAATATTTGATTGGTAAGATTTGCATTTCTTTGGGTGAAGCAATCTGATAATTCTGCATTGTTGGTCAATTCTGTTTTATTCGTAATAACTTTCATGCGTTATGATTAACTAGCCTAGATTTATATTGCTGGTATAGCCTCCAAAAGTTTCTTCAGTCACTAATATGTGCATAACATTTCCATCTGTAATACAGAACACGATAAGAAACTATATTTTGCATTATTTTATTTTATCCACTATAATATTTCCATGAAAGCACAATAAATTCTGAGGTGCAAATATTTATTATATGTTTTCTAGTGACTTGAATTAAATGTTTAATATGCTTATTTTTAAATAATAATAATAATAAAAATAAAAAAATACAGAGAAATTCTGATTTCAACGAGGACATGTCTTTTCATGTCTTGTCATGAAAAATAATGCAAAAATCTTAATGCCCCTTCTTTATATATATTATACAGTCTTTATGAAGGCTGTCTAATTATTGTGACAGCATGCATTTTTCAGTTAAAATCCTTAAAGGTTACTCAAACCATAAAAATGTCATCAATCACTGACCAGAAGCTGTCGAGGTGAAAAACAACAAGAAAAACAAATGGTCTGTATGTCCTGTACTCTACATTCAGAAGACTTGAGTTGTGCGAGTCATGTGACCTGCATTTATGGTGCTTTTCGGACAGTAATAGAAAAAGCACATTGTAACCTTGGGAAAGATTCTCAAAGAAACTTAATTGGAGTGGGGTCTGATCTTATCATGGACGTTCAATCTGTGTTAGTTAATAGTAAAACTCAAGGCACACTCCAGAGCTCGCTGCAGCCTCTACGGTGTCGGATAGAAATAGCCTGAAGCAATTAGCCCACTAAGACCCACTCATTAGGAGGTAAGAAGTGAATGAGATCTGCTCGCCACAGCTAATCAATATTAATGATGGATTATTTACAATTAACAATGGGCCCTTAATGGCCGCCTAATTGTTTGTTTTGGCTTAACGTGGCGAGGTGAGAGCAGCAGATAAACTAAGGACATTAGTGAGAGAGAGGGGAGCTAAATGTCTTCTCACTTTCTTTCACAGCACAGATAAACTCTCTTGTAATGGAGGAGCGTTTTGTTTTTCACCAACAAATCTGCTCAATGATTTTAGTCCCCTCTAGGTCAAAATGAGAGTTTTGTGGCTTTTAATCTGTCTTCACACTTACACTCAATTAGCAATTTCTTGGTGTCACTGGAAAAAAAAGATTCAAGAACAAAGTCTACCCTAAATTCAGTTGTAAATTGGGTCCAAAACCGTTTTAATCAACATGGTCCAATTAACAAATAGCTGGTTGAAAGCATTTGAGCAACAAAGGAAATGAATAAATAACTACTAAAAATAAAAATAACCTAATAACCTAGACTGAATGACTGCAGAAACCTGTCCAAATAAATGTGCAATACTTTACTGAACGTCCTCAGCATGTCTGATATCAACAACTGCAACTACAGAGCTAAAATGTCAAATTTGTGATTAAACAACACAATAAAATTAAGACTCTTTCTTTATTTCTTTTTAATATCTCTTTGTGCTTTATCAACAATGTTCCACTTGTTGTCAGATCTGTAAAATGCACCATGTGATCAGTCACATGATATTTACGGCTCTTGTGATTGGCTATAAAAAGTGAATAGGAACGCTTTGATTCAGTGAGCTATAAGCTCTGAGTTACACAATATTTAAATCATTATTGTTTTATGAATTGATGTTTTATTATTACTTAACTCACATATTATGTGGGAAAACAGCCTTGGGGAGGGTATGGATGGGGTATGTAAAAAATCATTTACTACCTGAGACCAAGTTTGTGAGTGTTAATTTATGACCATATCTGTGTCCAGTTTGGTTTCTAACCTATGATTTCAAACTCTGGTTTCACCCCCGCCCAAACTCAGGATTGAGTGTTTTGATTGGTTGTTACTCATCTCCCAGCTCACACCTTTTTTAAACTTTTGTTGAGCCAATGGGGGGGAGGCACCCTACAGTTTAAGAGGGGGTCACCAAAGTTAGAGCTGCCTCTGTGTTTTCTTTCCCACCTTGCTCATTGTTGCACTTTTGTGACACTGCAAAGAGTTCAGTTTATAAAGATACTTCAAGGACTGAGCAGGGAGAAAAGGCTTTGCTGATGATCACAGGAATTCTAGAAATACTGCATTTTGGGATTTTCAGGCCTAGTGACTGCCCTACAAGACTGCTACTTTTGGCCTGCTACATCAACATTAAAGCTACTTCTGCTATCAGAGACGAGGACTTTCTCCATCCATTGGCTGTTTTTGGTGACTTCCACCAGTGTAACCTAACAGACAATGGCTTATTTATTAGTTTTACTGGTGCTGATGCTAGTTTCAGTATCTGAGTCTGTCCATTTGGATCGCCTCGGTCGCTTTGACTGGCAGAAGAGCATTCGACCAGGCGAGGGATGCCCTAAAAAGTGCCACCCTGAGCGCTGTCCAGATGTTAGGCAGCTGCAGGGTTGTCCAGCCGGGCTGGTTCGTGACCAGTGCGGGTGTTGCTGGGAATGTGGAAACGATGAGGGACAACTGTGTGACCCGGAGCCCCGATCTGGGTCTGCTTTTTACGGGCGCTGTGCTGAAGGTCTGCGCTGCAGAGCCCCACGCAGAAACCCCGCAGGTGAACCCAGAGCCATCTGTGTGTGCAGTAAGCAGGAAGCAGTCTGCGTTTCTGATGGAAAGACATATAAAAATATATGCCAGTTTCGGGCGGCCCAACACAAGCAAGGCAAAGGTCAGATGCTGACATTGGTGCACCATGGACCCTGCAAGTCAAGTGAGTATTTCTAAATGTACTATGATTAAATCCTTATACACACTACAATAAATTGTCATTTTTGTTGTCCTTAAATGCAAATTTTAAAAGTGCATTTGAATATATTACAGATATTATAACATTTTGCATGGATTAAAGGCAGCACAACAAATACCACAATGATGCATCAACACTCATCAATTATTACATCTATTTTATTTATATATTTATTTTAAAATAACATTTTACATTTTTTATATTTTACATTTCTTTAAATTGATCAAATAAATATAAAAAAAAAGTTGCAATTGCAACCATCCTAAAACAAGTTTATTTTTACTTTACAAAATCATTAAAAATATGATTCTTTTTCTTTTGCTTTTGGGGATGACACTATGGCTGGGACATGTCCTGGCATATGTTTATCTTTCAAAAGGCTATTAAAAAATTCTTACTGATATTTAATTTTTGGTCTAGTGCGTGTTTGTTCAGTGACCTCAGCTAAAGTAATGGCCTCATCAGTTTGGCATGAATGCATCTGCTAATGTAAATGTAAATGTATATATAGATGCAAATGTCTTCTCAGGAGGAGCCATTGTCATGGATAGAGTCTGAGTGCCAACATAACCATCACATTTAAAAGTTTTGTCATGGAAAAGCCCAAATGAAAACCCATTTGTTCAGCTGTGGGAATAAAAAGTCAGCCGTTAAGTTTGAATTTACCTTATAATCATGTTTATGATTGGCAGCTGGTCAGTGTGCAATCTCACACCTTAAAAGAATCAAACAAGCTAATCAAAACACAGAACAAATGGCTACAGAAAACACAGAAGCTCGTAAAAAATGCATTCAGTAGCAAAGATTTTCTTCAGGGTGTTTTTTTTTTTATCTTTTTTTGAATCGTTTGTTTTTATCAGTTACTCTAAAGCTCAAAGTGTTCTATCTTCTGCAAACTTTACAGAACCAGTTATCACTTATGCTCCCCGTGACATCATCACAACCAAAGGAAGTGATGTCATCTTTTCCTGTGAGGTGTCATCTTATCCATTGGCCTCCATCCATTGGAGTAAAGAAGGAGACGTTATTTTCTTTTCCTGCTGATGATTCAAGCACAGCTGTACAGGTATGTGCACATTAATTTGTTCCTGGTGGACAATAAAATTGAAAAAAAAAAAAACTTGACATTCTAACAGATACACAGGAAAGCACCATTCAAACTTGCATCAGTCTACACAGAATGATAGTCACATAATCTTTAGTATCTTTTTGATACAATAGAAAAAAAAATGTTCTTAGTAAAGAATCGTTCAATAATCTTTTGTGGAATGGAAATGTTTCATGGTTGTTAAAGGTTCTTCATAAAACTATAGATGTCGATAAAGAACCTTTATTTTTAAGAGTACACAGATAAATAATCTCTCAAACAGGAGGTTTACGTTCTAGTCACATTGTTAGAAACAGTTCTGGTTTTGCTTAAATGTGCAATGGTGTGTGTTTCTGTAACTACAGGCCCGCGGGGGTCCGCGGCGGTTTGAATTGACCGGCTGGCTCCAGATTCAAGGAGTGGGGCCGACTGATGCAGGTGTGTACACATGCACCGCCAGGAACGCCTTCGGAGAGGTGTCTGCCTCCGCCAGATTACAGGTTACACATGGAGGTATGTCTGAGAACACACTCATTCATAGACACAGACACGGCCATTAGAAAACAAGGTCAGAGGTCAACAAGCTGAAAAAAACAGGATTGTTGGGGCTGCTTCAACACACACACATACACACACACACACAACACAGTTTCCATGTTTTACACTCATAAAAACTGTATTGTTCAGAACTTATTCATAGATCAGGAGACAGTTTATGTGTCAACATTGTCTCAGGTGTTATTTAATTTTATATATATACTGTATATCTGATTGGTAATCTCTTCAAACGTGCTTGAAACTACATAATCTGATAAAAAAGTGTTAGCATATTAGTTGACTAGCTGACTCTTTTGCGGTCATGCAAGCTGATTTCCTCATCTAATTGCAGTGCAAAGTATTTTTAACTTAATACAAGCAACAGATGTTTAACCTGAACATTTGTCTTGTTTTAACATTGAAAAATCTGCGTCCACACTGCAGAAAGAGGTCTGTTAGGTTATTCGTGTTCTCTCTGCGGCCTGTGGCGTGGTCAGAAAAGACATGCGAACGCACCAACAGTGGGAGGAGATCGATTCACATATGCCTCTATCAAAGCTTATCATCTCCTCATCGCTAAAGGTGAACTTGGCCTTCCGAGAATCCGACAGAGCTGACGATAACCGTACACCAGTCGAGGGCTTTCTCCAGCAGGAACGTAAAGGCTGGTGATGACAGGAGGTCGAGAGGGTCCTACATGGGGGGGAGATTTGGAAGGGAAAGGGAGAAGGGGTGGAAGGGCTTGTGTATTATGTGGCAGGTCGTTGCTGTGACTGTCTGGCTGTTATCTCTTTCTCTGGGGGGTTTGATCCTTTAGACTGGCCCTTATCTTAACCACCAGTGCCTGCCGTCCCAGCCCCCCTATCCCTTGCTTCCCGGAACGTCCCAACTGCTATGAACTCTGGGATAGGTGGAAGTGAAAGGTGACTCTGGACACAGGACAGACCCATTCTATAGGATTTAGAAGCTATAAAGAAAACTAGAAAGAGGAGGTTTAAATATTACAAGTATCTGTGTGTATGTTTTACAGGAAGTTGTGGGCAAAAAAAAAGATGTGGAGCTTTCTAAATATGATCAAAAGTAAACAGGCTGTGCTTTATTTAGTGCATTCATTAATGCTACATTTAATAAAACATTTTGTCTTCATATTTCCCAGGTTCCCAGCTCAGGAAAGAGTTCCGGGAAAAAGAAAAAAACGGAGCTTATAGAATATCAGGCGAAGAGGAGAATGTCGATGATGAAGATTACGAAGGCCAGCCTAGTGGATATATGTATTTGTAACATACCGAGATTATAAAATCATAGCATTTAAACACAGATGTTTGAAATGTCAGCTCAGCATAAAATGTGTACTCTTAAAATGTTTTAGTGCCCTTTTAAGGGTTTATGTTTATGTGTGAGCATTGTATATAAATCCAAATCATTTCTATTCACTCTTGAGAATTGTACTTAAAAATAGAACTTAATTAAATAGTTGATTTACGAATTGAGTGCTTTATTGTTTGTGGTCTAAAATCTAAAATATTTGCTAAGAGTCCGGTTAGGCTAAATCATTATTGCCAAAATGCAAAAGTGCACATGCTAAACTTTTCTAAAAGCCAAAAAAGAAATGCAAAGGCATGCATTTACCCTGAACCCATTCCCTGCTGTTGAATAAAACATCAGCAGTGTCTCTTCTCACTTCTGTCTTCTCAAAGACACTGAGCAGAAAAAAAAGCACCCAGGTTAAGTTGTTTGAAAGCTCTGGTATTAAGAGGCGTTTTACACTTAAGAAGTTGGTTTCGCCGGGTTTTCTCTTCCCTCCACTATTGATTGATGCTTAGCTATCAATGCATAATAGAAAAGCACTCAGAACAAATGTGGGGTTACGGCCTTCCAGGGAGAGAGCAGACCAGGCTGTTTCTCAGCGCCATTATTGCCCCATAAAGGATCCCTGGGGAGGGACAAGTTCCTCACATCAGCACACACCAAATACCCAATTAAAAAAGAAGACCTTTAAATTCTCTCCTCTTTCCTGGGCAGAAATCAATCAGAATTCAATCTGTTCGGCTTGGATTCCGACAGGCCAGGTAATTGCTCACCAGAGCTCGGATAGGTGACAACAGCTTCGAGGAGAGACAGCAAGCCAATCAGGTGTACTCTTTCAGACCGTCGGTGAGAAAGCAGTGATACCTAACGAAAGCTTATCTATGCGCTTTCGGGACGGCTTTTATTTTTAGACTCTTGGTAACAGGTGAAGGTTTTCTTTTATAGGCAGCAGGTAAACGATACGACGTTGAACGTTCAAATAAATGGATCATTTAAAGTAAGTGGCTCTCATATTCGTCTTCTTAAAAGCCCTTTGAAAATGAATTCCAGTTTGGAATAATTTGTACTTCAAAAGGCATTTGTTGGGGAGTGTGCAAGGCGATTGGGCGAGCGAGAATCGGAGAGACAGACATAGTGAGAGAGAGGTAGAGATGGATGAAGATGTGATATGGAGTTAGAAGAATGCAATTAAAAGCTGAATCATTCTCACTCCAGCGTAACTCTATCCGTTGAGATGAGAGCCGAGCCTCTTTCTCATGGCTGTATTTGTGTGGATAAAGCTCTCCCTTGGCCCTCGTTTTAGATTCGCGCTTAATGATTCCCTCTCCGATGGAGAGAGTGAGCTGCTGTCAGGATGGGAGACACGATCCGGACGCAGCAGTGCTCGAGTCCCTCTGGCCGGCAACACCATGTGCAGGGGTCAGCCGAGGTCAGAGGTCATGGGCAGAGAGCTAGGATTAATGGACATCTCAATAAAACGCAGGGTCGGGTTACCAGTTGCCCAGCCTGACATATAGATACACACACACAACACACACACACACACACACACACACACACACACACACACACACAACATCTCTTATTATTTCACTAGTGTGTAAACTCAAGACTCACTTCATCTAAACAGAAGAGGATGTGGTCACTGTCTTCACTATAGCCTGCAATTAATTAAAATGCTATGA
>NW_020524240.1:0-34430 GCF_003368295.1 Carassius auratus
CACTGTTGGAGTAGGAACAGTGATGGACGCCAGAGAGGTAAATATAAAGAATACAGGAAATTAAGGAACCATTCAGCTGAAAGAGAGAAAACTGGCATTTAAACATAAAAGTCAACTCATTAATAAAGCTCAGAAAGGAAAACCAAGTGATCAGCTGCAAAGTTTAAGCACATTAAAGAAAGATTATTTTTAGTGAATAAAATGGGAATGTGTTTGGCATCAATTTAACATCACAATGCAAACATTTTACTTACCACATCAATATAAAGTCGCAATACTTTAAAATGTAAGTCTTTACATGAATCTGAATGTATAATGGACACAAAATCTTTTGTCCTTTATTTCAAAAGCATCCTTTGTGATATCAGTGTCTTCCTTTTGTCCCAGTCAGACACATTTTTGTTTGGAGCATTTGTCATCTGCAATTGATAAATATAATTATCTTTTATATAGTAACAAATGTTCTCTTTGTTACAGCACTGAATTGAGTCTCAATGTGAGACTGATTGTGCTAGAATTGCAAACAAGTACATAAACATACCTGAATACATTAACAGACAGGATGGGTAAAAAGTCCTTCGGGTCACCTGATTATCATCATCATCATCAGATTATTATATCAGACAGCGTGCATCTCCTAAAACCTCTTCAAGTCGCATTGTAGACTGCAAAAAATCACTTAATTAAATGATTATTACAGTAATGAAGCAAAGCAGTTTCTTTGTTTTAGGATTTTTTTTAATTAGACATAGACATTGGTGTCTTACTCTAAAGTTAAACTAGTTTTCTGACACATGTTGCCTTCAGAACAACATGTGTCTCTACCATTCTGAATGTGTTCATTTTAAGACAATGCTGCCTTTTTGTCCTGGATCTGCAGGTCGATGATTCTGATCAACCGGGCGCATAAGGCCTTTGCCCTGTTATAAAGCCATCGAGGAAGGTGTGAACCACATTGGACGGTATCTGCTTCCAACAGCATCCACGAACCATTTTTATTTGCGATGAAGATGCGACACTGGAACTCAGGGTCAAAACTGTGAAGTATTTCAAAGGTACGTGACTGAGCTCTCTGCTGCCCGATGGGCAAATCTTTGACTCACGTAGACAGAAAGTTGCTCTTCGGTGGAAGCAGATACTTTGAAGAACAAAAAAACTGGGTAAATTGACTAATAGTTACTTATTAAAACAAGCGTTAAAAAGTAAGAAACATGTTCATTCATGTTGAAATTCTGTGTGAATTTGATGACGTTTACTGTTGTTACTTCATGAAATGTTTTACATTCTCATGGCCTCAGGTTTCATATGCAAACTATTGTTCAAAATTTTTTGTAAAAAACAAAAAAACAAAAAAAAAAACAAATAATAATATATATATATATATATATATATATATATATATATATATATATATATATATATATATATATTAAAATTTGTATTCAGCAAGGATGTGTTAATATTTACCATGTTACACATTTGTTTATATCATGCTCTTCCTTTGAACAATTGGTTTATCAAAAAATCTTGAACATCAGCAGTTTTTTTTTCAACATTGATGATAATATAAAAAAAACAAGCAAATCAGCATATTAGAATTAATTCTTAATGACCGTGTGACACTGAAGACTGAAGAATGATATTAAAATTCAGTTGTGTATCACAGAAATAAATTGCGTTTTAAATATATTCAAATAGAAAACATTTATTTTAAATTGTAAAAATATTTGACAATATTGCTGCTTTAACTGTGTTTTTCATCAAATAAATGTAGCCTTGCAGAAAATAAGAGATATCTTTTAAAAAACAATAAAAAAATCTTAGCAACCACACAATTTAGCCATCCCTATTCCCTCTGAGGAACCCAGTAGAGCAGCTGTGTGTTTGCTTTTCATCGTTTTTTCATGATCTCATCTTGGTTTTTAGTGCTTGGCCCGTCTCAAGGTCAATATCTGTGTAAAGACGGCAGTTCAAGATCTAAACCCGTCTGGAATGTCCATCACAAGCGCTTTTCTCAGAAACACGATCTGTCCGGTCTTAAGGGCTTTGGTCTCTCCTGGGGTTTAATATTTTTGGCTGGGCTGGATTTCCTAAACATACTGATGGATCTTCTGTCTTGCAGGGCTGATGCACGTCCACAATCAGCTAGTTGAGCCGATGCTCAGCGTCAAGGACTACATTGACTGAACGCGCCAGATCGGGACGTCTGGAAAGACGGCCCTCAAATCTAATCAAGTGTGAATGAGTGGAAACTGGTCTCAGGGACCACAGCAGTTCTGAATGGTCATAAAGTGTAACTGGTAGATGTTGTACAAACAACTCTGCTTTCCTATGGTGCCATGTTCACACACTCCTACTTAATCTCTGTATTAGCCTTTATAATTCACTTTCAAACTACCTTACATCCAGTATTAACAAGAAAAGATAATGTTTTAGGGAAATTATACTAAGCAACACTCTTACTTTAACCCTTTCAGCTGATGTTTGCTGTTTTAGATAACACTATCACACTCCTTCACAACATTAATGAAAGAAAACATCTGTTACAACCCATTTCTGAGTAAGTGAATATATCAGTTCTTCTGTACTGTAGTTTAATCTGGAAATACTGTTTCCACTGATGGGCAGTTTTTTATTAGCACACTTTAACCCACAGCTACTTAAAGTTGACTTGAATGTGGATTTTTACTACAAGGCAAATTGAAAGTGTTTTTTTTTTTTGTGGGGGGGGGGTGTTTTGTTTAGATGTTACGTAAATAGTTTTCCCTAAACTCTCCAAATTTAGGATCTCTTCCTATACATATGAACCCTCCGGGGTTATGAACCCAATCATTTGGAGTGTCTTATATGCTGATAAACACAAGTTAACAGGAAGCTGATCTGTGATCAGAATTTCCTACTAAGCACATGTAATTTTATACAATTTCAGTTGACATTTTCTTGCCTTTGAATGAATCCAGGTTACTTGCAGCATGTAAAACCAGTGGGAAATTCTGGAAAAGTGTATTTCCAATTTGCTTATTCATATATCGAAAAGACTTGTATTGGCACATCTGAGTAGAGAAGTGTGTGAATGTTTTTCAAGTTAACTAATTTCACACATGATGTGTAGTACCCATGTATTCTCTTTTGTTACTGTTCTTTGTGATATACAGGCTGTTTCATTTCTGAAAACTAGAGGATAAAACACAAGTCTGGACATTTCACTTGTATTATAGAACACAGTTTTGTTTCATTGCTTTCTGAATAAATCTGTGTTGAGATTTTGGTGTTTCAAAATAACACTTGTCACTTGGCTTCTGTGAACTGTAAAGCCCGCATTTATTTGATCGACTGGCCATCTCAATCATTTGATTAATGGTGATTGCTGACAAACATCACGGCCCCTGAGCCAGCTAGCTAGCTGTGCTTTGAACAAAACTTGTGCAGCACCAAATTAGCGTTATTATTCAAACTCTTCTTCTTTTACTTTCTGAAAAGCCAGCAGTTGGAAAGGTGGTGTGCTTAATTTCAACAGTATAAAAACAGGGTTAGTTATCTATATGCACAGTAAAAAACCTTGTTTTTAATTATGGGTTGAAATAAGACATTGACATGCAATAGTCTTGTCAGAATCGCCCGATTTCTGCTTATAGTTGCAAACACTCAAAAATGTTCAGAAAATGTCCCAGACTGCTTCCAGCCTTACGTCCACTGCAGCGTGATGGAAATGAAATAAATGTGTTCAAAGGAAAACAGCGCTGCCAAATACTTCTGCATCCACTCAGTCTAAACGTTTCCAATGAAAACCCTTAGCTTGCAGTCTCTAAATCCGCTCCTGAGAGAACGGCGATGTTGTTTCAGCATGATGAAGATGAATTCATCAAACCTGCTTTAAGTTCCCAGAACAACATCACTTAGTTATATGAAATTTAATAGCAATTCTAAATCAATCATCATACTGTACATTGGCATGTTCCCCTTCACAAATCAACCCCAGGCTTTGATGTCTGTTATGATAATGTTCCTGAGGGAACTACTTCCGTTTAAGAACGTTGATGAAAGCGTCTTTTGGGACGTCGATGTTGCCAATGCGGCGCATTTTCTTCTTTCCCTCAGCCTGCTTCTTTAGCAGCTTCATTTTTCGTGTAATGTCACCACCGTACTAGGAAAGACAGATGTGACCAAGAATCAGCAGCTAATTAAAAAGGTAGAAGAAACATTTTTCAGTATGAGAAGAGGTACTCACACATTTTGCGAGAACATTCTTTCGATATGCTTTTATTCTAAAAGAGAGAAACAAAGATTAGGAATATTAAAGGAGAAGTTTATGCAAAAATGGACCCTCAGGCCATTCATAATGTAGATTTTTGTTTCTTCATCAAAACAGATTTGAAGAAATTTAGCATTACATGACTTGCTAACCGATGGACACTCTGCAGTGAATGGGTGCCGTCGATTGAGAGTCCAAACAGCTGATAAATAATATCACAATAATCAACACAACCACAGTCCATCATTTATCTTCTTTTGAAGAATGCATATTTGTAAGAAATCCATTATTAATGTGTTAAATCCACTTTTAAACCATCTCTTCTTATCAAAATAAAGAAGAGCATAGTTCATATCACGTGTCCTCCAGTGAAAAAAGTTACTCAAAATCTACCAACATTTTTGTTTAGAACGGTTTATGCTTATAAAAAGTGCTTGATCTTTGCAGATTTCTCTCCTGATTCAGACAAGGTAGCTTTTTCACTAGAGAAAGCAGTATTTTGGACTTATATCTTAGATGTTTTTTTTTTTTACAAATACAAAGCTTAACAAGATGTTAATTACTGCTGTTATTGTGATGTTTTTAGCAGCTGTTTGGCCTCTCATTCTGACGGCACCCATTCACTGCAATGGATCCATTGGTGAGTAGGAAATGTATTTCTCCAAATCTGTTCTGATGAAGAAACAAACTCATATACATCTTGCATGGCCTGAGGGTGACATCATTTTAAGCAAATTTTCAAATATTACTTTATGTTTGAAGTTATTATCCACGTCCACACTTACGTTTCTCGAGCGATGATCTTGCTGCCGATGGCTGCTTGCACTGCAATCTCAAACATCTGTCTGGGGATGGACTCCTTCAGTCTCTCACATATGGCTTTACCTGCACTGTACGCTTTGTCTCTGAACACAAGGACGAATCAGAGCTTGTGTCATTTTTTTTAGCAATCACATCGCAAACACGGAAAATCATATCTTTATAGCCATATTCGCATTTTAAAGGGATTTGGGTATTTAATTGCCTTTAAATTATCAAAGAACTTCTAAACACCTCTTGAAATATAAGAAAAACTGTAACTGTATCATGAAAGATCAAGACTTGCTTATGAACGATAGTGGCGAGTTCTTCCACTGGCCGCCCATTGAGGAGGAAGTCCATTTTAATCAGATCAGCGGCCTCATAACCAGCATCCTCGTAATCAAAGCTATGGACAACAGGAAAACAAGCTCATCCAGAAACTCAAAGTGACATATCCAAATATCAAAACACAAATGATACCTCACTTATTTACAGTCTTTTTCTAGTGTTTCCTAACACATCTCACACTTATTTGTTTTGCCAGTGTATTGTTAGTACTGCATGGATTATGTATTGTGTATTTGTAAAGTGACCTAGAGTTGAGTTTTTGAAATGTGCTATATAAAAGCAAGACTTATTACTAATATAAGCACTAATTCATTCTTTCACAACGAGCTCACCTGGCGTATCCTGATGACATGGATTTCAGCTGGTCGTAAAAGTCCATTACAATTTCATTTAGAGGGAAAGTATACTTCATCATCACCCGATGGTCATCGATGTAGAACATATTCTTCTGAACGGCCCTGCGGCTCTTCAAAAAGGCAGAGAATTGCATTGTGGGTCACTACAAATGCAAGACTCAAAATATGCATTCACAGAAATTGGGATGTAACAAGGAACAAGGATGTAGTCAAAAACGGAAAAGCTTTTCCCTTGCCCTTTTAAAAAGTTTCACGTATACAAAACAGCGTTACTCAAAACGATTCAAGTTTAAACATATCTGCGAAAACGGCTGAAAACGCTGTATTACGTTTGCCATGCCAGTAGTTGGCGATGTCACCTTTTTAGTAAACAGCACCTGTGGGGAAGTGACGATTATATGTTTATGATTATATTATTATATGTATATGATGCGTCTCCACTGTTGGTTGTAATATTGGTGAAGTAAATCCACACTTTGCTAAAGAAGCGTTAGCAAACTCTTGAGCAGCAACAAAAAAGTACTATGTACTCCGCCATTGTTGTGTATGTTTGTTCGTGCTTGCTTTTAAAATCGTCATCGTCTTCAAAGATTCCTGTTTTGGTTGTTAACACGGAAACAATAATGGTGCCGTTTTCAAAAACATACACTTTGAAACCCGTTTTCAAAATATGTGTTTAAAGTCCCCAAAACGCCATTGTCGTGTAAACGGCTCCCAAGTATTTGTCGCTGATGTTGTCACTTTGGTCTTTTTCTTCGACTTAGGAGAAACCAAGATTACTTTTGTTCAGTTTTTACTTATATTGAGTAAACTAAACTAAACTAAACTGCAGTCAATGTGAAAGGTGATTGATCTAATCCCACCTGACACAGGGTCATGATCTTCCCAGTGAAGTCGTCCGGAGCGATGATGGTTCCCATCACCATGGGTTCCAGATACTCCACGACCTGTGACTTATCAGGGAACTGAGCAGGATTGATGATGGTGATCACTTCTTCACCGTGTTCCTACAAATCAAAAACTGCTTATCGCTAACTGCTGTTCATTCATTCATTCATCCATTCATTCATGTTCATTCATATAAATCTCTACATACCATCTGCACACAGTTAACAAGACTGAAGAAAAATGTGCATGTGCAAATCAATGCGTTGCTATATTGTTTTTAAGGTATTCCGGGTAGTTTTTAACACATTCTTATGCAATTTCTAAGATATACCAGCATGTTGCTAATCAGTTCCTAAGGTGTTTTTAGCATGTTTCTATGCAGTTTTTATGGTATATAGTATATACAGTACAATGTAGCTATATAGTTGCTAAGGTGTTCTGGTTGGTTTTTAGCACATTTTGTCAACGAGTCCTACCTTTATGAGTTTGGCAGATGCTAACACAGCCTTGTAGGGTACAGTCGGAGCTGTTACTATGACAGATGCATTGTACTCCTGCTCTAAACGCTGGTTAAACACCTCCATATGCAGCAAGCCCAGAAATCCCAGCCTGAGACAAAGAAATTAACCTTTTTAAATATTTAAAAAGTGACAGAATACAAGCTCGACTCGGCGACTAACCTTAAAACAACAGTGTGTGTGTGTTTACCTCCATCCAGCTCCCAGAGCTAAACTGCTGTCCCTTTGAACCGTCACACTTGAGTCGTTTAGCGTCAGTTTCTCCACAGCGCTGCGCAGGGCTGTGTATTCTGACTGGTCCATGGGATACATGCCTGAAAGTGTCACACAATTTGAGATTTTCAGCACTGTAAACCTACCCCTTAAACTTTGGTTTACACAGTTTAGCACAAACATCAGGACGGTTTTAGGAACACACCTGCAAAGACCATGGCTTTAGCCGGTTTGAACCCTGGCAGCGGCTCCACAGGCTGTTTTTGGAGGTAAAGTGTGTCTCCAATCTGAGCCTCCTTCACTTCTTTCATCCCTGCGATCACGTAACCCACCTGCCCTGCATACCTGAGAGCAAAAATGTAAAAATGCAAAAGGTCAAAGGTTAAATTAGCGGAACTGAGACTGTCTGAAACAGTTAGTGTGTAATGTTGCTGTTTGAGCATGAACAATATCTGCAAAGCTATGAAGATGAAAGTTCACCTGGGAACATGCAACAAAGGGGCAAGGTCATGTTGCGCTGCTTTAGAGAAGAGGAAGAGAAAACTAGGGGTGCACATTAAAATCCTCTTGAATTAGTTTATTAAAATTCTCTGGGTCTCTATCAGACTCAAATTGATAAGCAATATTGACGATGTCATTGTTTACAATACAACCGGAGCACATGCCACTGAGCTGAGGGGCGGGACGTTTAGACGCACACTAGAGGCGGTTTAGCCAATCACAACACACTGGACCAGCTATCATTGCATATTTATGAGGGAGGGGCTTCATAAAAGCAGGAAATGATCAGTGCATTTAAAGGAGAATGGACAGAGCAGTGTGGAATAAAGATAAATTATATGAATTTTTTTTTTTTTACGAAGCATTAGACTGCATCCCATAAACACAATCAAGCCTAGAAAAAAAAAAAAACCTTGATTCATCCCTTTAATATTACATTTTAAATCCAAAGTTTCAGTGCAATCTAAGAGTTTTGGACCCCTAAAAACAACGTTCTTAAATTTGAAAACAAGACTTAATCAGGAACCTATGAATCTTTATTTTCTTTTTTTTACTTTTAATTCTTGTTTTTAGATGTTATTTATAATATTCACTGATCTGTTTTAAAATCATGAAATCATTTTTAGGTTTAAAATTTTAATTCCAGTGCAATTTCAGAGTTTTGGAATAGGAACAATTTTCTTACATTAATTGTATCCAACCAAAATAACCATCAAATAATTATAACATTTTATTTCATTAAATGTAAACAATTCTATAAAAAAAAAAAATGCAAAAACACAACTGGAAGGTTACTTATAATAAAGAAATACATCTTTATACTGGAGTCTCTGGGTTGTAAAGGCTGAAAACTCTTTTCTTAAGATTACTGTGATGCCTTTGAAATACAAAAACGTTTTAGTATTGAACTGATTTATGTATCTGTGTTTTGTTTTCTCGTGACGAGTTGTGAGGTCTGTTTGTGCCTACAGCGTATATGAGATTCTCACAGTGTTTCTGTTGGGTGTTCGTCGGGTCGCAGAAGGCCCAGCTCATTGACCTCATATGACTTCCCCAGGTGGGCAGAGACGATCTTGTCTCCTCTGGACACACGTCCACCAAACAGAGCGATGTTGGCCACTACTCCTCTGTAATGGTCGAAAGTGGAGTCAAAGACAAGGGCTTTAAATGAATCTTCCACTCTCGCTGTCGGACTGAAACAGAGACGAAAAACTGATGATGTACAGAAATATATTTAAACAAACTCATTTCTCATGGGACTTTTAAAGAATGAAAACCACTTTATACATTTGAAAACTGTCCCTCATGTACACTGCCAACAATGTATGTAAAAGGAAGAAGTTATGAAAGAAGCTATAAAAAACACATTATGGAGGAAATGTGAGATGATGAAGAATGTAGACGAGCGGGTTTATTGGAAAAACACATGATGACACGTGGTGATGTTGATTTACCAAAAATAAACTTCCTGATTCATTCCCATCTTCATGCGCAGAGTTAGTTTGTAAATATTCACATGTAATGTAATTTTATCAGTACAGTAGCAAATATTATTTCAATTCAAACGATAATTAAGTTGCCACAAAAATGTTAAGCAGCTCAACTGTTTGCAATGTTAATAATAAGAAGAAATGTTTCTTGAGCAGTAAATCAGAATGATTTCTGAAGGATCATGTGAATAAAGACTGGAGTGGAGTAGAGATGCAGGAAAACATGTTTTGCATCACAGGAATAAATTGCACTATACGTTTACATAGAAAAGTTATAATAAATTGTAATAATATTTCACAATATTACGGAGCATTAGACTTGTCAATTGACTGACCCAAAACCTTTAAATGTATTTAACGCATTACTGTTTACTGTTTTGCGATTAATTTCACAATGCAATTTTATATTACAAAAACAGGCTCCATTACTTCAAATATATAATTTAACAAATATATAACAAAAAGTTTGTTTTTGTCTTTTGTAGTGAATTCTTGACAGGTTTTGTGAGATGCAGTAACTAATACTGTTCTTGCTCTGATAACATCTGTCTCATAGAGCCTTCTGTTCTTCCTGACATCACACATCAGTTGATTTGAAATATTTTCTGCATGTCTCTCTATTGTGTGAACTGTAACGTATGATTCATAATCCTCTTTTGAAAGATGCAATCTGGGCTTTGGGGATCACTGGCCTCCTTTTGTCTGATACAATGAATCTTATGAATGCAAACATGGTCAAATACAATCAATCAAAGCACACCCACACAGTATGTGCTGCTCTTACACTCTCACAGTGACCTCTTGTGGAGAAAAGGGAATCAGCTTATGATACTCACGGAGGAATCCTTTGCACCACTTCTTGGAGAACTTGGTCCACGTTTGTGCCCAATTTTGCAGAGATCTACAGAAAACAATCACAAGCCAAGGTAAAAATATAACTGGCATAACATCTGTATAAAAAAACAAAAACAAACAAAAAACATGTTTAAATACAGCTCACCCTGATACACTCTTCCTTGGGAATATCAAAAACCTTTTCAATCTGTTTCTCAACTCGCTCTGGATCAGCGTTTTTCAAATCAATCTGTCAATTAAACACACACACACACACACACACACACACACACATTAAAATGCCAAATGTTGACAGTTCAGATGAGCAACAGTTAAAATGTCAGTCTGAAAATAAATAAAACAATCAGTGACTATTAAAATGACAATTGACTCATTCCTAGATCAAATGTAATGATGTATCAAGTTGAATGTAATAACATAGCATAATAAGTTATGCAACAAGCTCAAAACATACTAGAGAACTGTAATAAAGCATTTAGATGAAAGCCAATTAATAAAGGTCCACACAGTTGTATTTGGACTGATCACAAGATCAAAACAATTCAGGTATAAAAAAAAAAAGGTTTTCCTCAATCTTCTGCAGTGTCCTGCCTCTGTGCTTAACTTGAGTTGGATATAAAGACGTTTCTACAATTTATTTAAAGCACTGGGATGAAACATGTTTTAACTTGCATATATAAAATATTCACTGCATTTAAAGGAAAGATCATAAATTCAGTCTGTAATATCTACCTTGTTTATCACAGGGATGATTGTGAGTTGAGCCTCAAATGCCAGGTAGAAATTGGCAACTGTTTGCGCTTGAATTCCCTTTGAATTATAGAAACAAACTTGCAATTGGTTATTGTTCTTTTAATGCAATTATGAAAGTCTAAAGTTTTTGGTAATGATAGAGTATTTATGCTGTAATGTTTGTGCTGTTTTTAAGTTCTTTTATAAATTATTTTCTTTATTGAAAAAGCTAATGTAAACTTAAACAATAAACTTAAAAATGAGAAGTGTCACAATGGTGACAGAAACTGAAATAAAATAAGCACAACTTTAAGGTGAGAGAGCATGAAAATTACTAAAATGATATATATATAAAAAAAAAATTATATATATATATATATATATATATATATATATATATATATATATATATATATATATATATATATATATATATATATATATATATATAGAAACAGCTTCGAACACTTGCAAAAATTCATGAAAAAGAAAAAAAACATGCCAAAATAACTAAAACTTAAGCTAAAATAAAATAAAAACTGAACATACATTAAAAACATGTAAAATATTAATAAATACTATATTAGTATATAAATAATACAAAAAAATAACATTGGTATGTGCATAAAAACAAACGGTAGCAGGTTTAGAATAAAAACGAAAGACCCTTTAACTCTGTTAATACTCATTTAATAAGCAGAATGTGTAATTTATGAAACGATTCACCTGATTTGCATCTACAATGAGCAGAACTCCTTGGCAAGCAGATATGGAACGTTTAACTTCATAGCTGAAGTCAACATGGCCCTAAAAATAAAATAATACAATCTCTCAAATTATAGAAATAATAGACATTAGTAGACTAACAGTAATGTTATTATCCTCACAGGTGTGTCGATGAGATTGAGCAGATATGTCTGTCCATCACGCTGGTAAAAGAGAGACGCAGTCTGAGCTTTAACAGTGATTCCTCGTTCTCTCTCCACCTGCAGTTTATCCAGCACCTGCTTGTTACTCGCTGTCTTTGCAATGGCACCTGCTCATACAAAAAAACATAACAAAAACAACGAAATAAAGAGATTACGAGCAACAATTTTTTAAAACTCACATAATCCACAGGAAAGAGAAATAGAAAATCACCGGTGATCTCCAGAAGTCTGTCAGCTAGAGTGCTCTTGCCATGATCAATATGAGCAATAATGCTGAAATTTCGAATCCTCTCCACTGGAAACTTTGACATGTCGAGACTCTCCTGAAAAAGCAAAGGACTCAGATTCAGTATCCAGCTGCAACAAGCACATCAACTATTATAAGACCATTATTATCTATAAAAATCAGAGAATGAATAACTGCTGTAGTCACTATTGTAAAATCACATTAGGCTAATATATAGGTTATATAGTATTTTGCTTACAGCAAAAACAAGTCAAAGCAATAGAATTGACCTTCTCAGATGCATTAGAGCTGACTTCTCTGACAGGACCGATGTTCCAGCAGGAGCCTTTCATCCATCTGTGTCTGATCACTGTACATGTGCTCATGCAGCCCTGAGATCTGTGTCTAACGCGGCAGATTTTAATATCAGGAACGCGTTTGATAAAGGATAGAAAAAGACCGTGGGATCTAAATACAGACATCATCTCTATCAGCTCACTAACATGTTATTACTGAAAAAAGAAAGATTACTGTGGCTTCAAACTGTATATCGAACATATCCTCCCCTCGGAAAAAAAGATTTGAGGATTAATATCCTCAATGAAAGCATATACTCAGTGTTTAGAAACAGTCAAGTCTTCACTAGGCTGTGTTCTCCAGTGTGACAGCTACTGTGAGCCGCCATGTTGGCTGAAACGTCATCAAGCGTTATCGTCGGAGCAAGAACTTGGAATTGTGGGAAATGTAGTTCACTGCCAGTGCAATTTATAATAAAAGCTACACTCAAATGTTCCAGGAACCTTTTTTAAATAGCCTACCCAAAATAAAAGGTTGTTTGATTGTGTATTTTTAATAGGTCTATACTAAAACGTAAAAATAATAAATTAGCTCTTCTGATGTCATTCCAAAATCTTCTCACTACTTCATGAAATAAAATTTTTATTTTTTTATTTTTCTGTTTTATTTGATTTGATTTGTGGAAGAAAGCTCAAACAAGTACTTACAATTTTCTGATTGATAAAACTTGAATTCCATTAGAATAGAATAAAATGGAATAGAATAAGTTTTGATTAGATACCATATTAAATGTACTCACACTGTATAAATGTATCTATCTATCTATCTATCTATCTATCTATCTATCTATCTATCTATCTATCTATCTATCTAAAATGTTCATTAAGTGTAGTTGCTCTTGTTGCCCACAAGGTGTCACCGTAAACACAATGTATTATGCAGCTGGAATAAGTGGGAGGAAAATCATTACCATGGCAACATAACAGCCCACTCATAGTGAGTAGGTCCCTCTGAATATTGCTTCAGTAAGAAATCAAATGAGAGATGTTTTTCTGGTTCTGATGGCTGATGGCCACTGGTCGATGTTTATCACTGTCAGGCCTTTCTGTGGCTTTGAATCTGCACTTGTCAGTTTCTCAACATCAAAGTAGACCAACGCTATTTTATGACATGCTCAGATTCTGTTATAAAGGATATTTATAGAACACTACTCATGTTATCTTCGAAAAGTGTTTGCAGCTGTGAGCGTAGTAATGTGAAATTGCACTTTGGAGTGTTTACATGCGTGTGTGAATTAATCATGGAGTGTTTAATGTATGTATGAAGTAAGAAGCATGCATTATGCATTTAGCATGTTTATTTGGTGCGAGAGTATGCGGAACAATAAATAAACTGCATTTTAGATGCACTTTAAAAACACTGCTTGTTTTAGATATATTGTTCTGTCAAGTTAATGAAATGAGGCATACAAGATTTCAGCACTGAATTTAAAGGGATAGTTCACCCAAAAATAAACATTTGTCATCATTTACTCACCCTCATGTCGTTCCAAACCTACATGAGTTTCTTTCTTATGTTTAACATAAAAGATATTATAAAGTATGCTGGTAATCAAACAGTTGATGATCCCCATTGACTTCCATAGTATTTCTTTCTCTACTATGGAAGTCAGTGGGGACCAACAACTGTTTGGTTCTCCAAAATATCTTCTTTTGTGTTCAACATAAGAAAGAAAATATACACAGGTTTGGAATGACGTGAGCTGAGTAAATGATGATCATTTTTGTGTGAACTATTCCTTTAACGTTCCCTGGGATATCAGTTTGCTCACTTTATTCATCGTGTGTGATTTAATTCCCTTCACTTTCAGGAAAAAGGTACAAAAAGATTTCAAGTTTGTATCTCATGTAACCTAAAAGATGCATATTGGTATCACATTAGTACCTAATTGTCCCTTTTGAAATGTAAAGGTACAAGAGAAAAAGCTGGAAGCGAACAGACTGTGATGGAAGCGCAGCACAGGTTGAGTCGCCCTTCATTAACACGTTTCCTCTTCCTGTTGACCTCTCACACTGCCTGATGGATGTTTGCTGTAGGCCTCAGCCCCATAATAATGATGTATGACTGTGTTCAACATGACTTTGCTAGCCTGTGATAATGTGTCCCTCTGTAATGGCAGTTAGTAAAGTATCACTCATTAAAACCGTGCTCCTCTGCCGCGCCGATCAGATCCTGGAATAAGCCCTGGACCCACGCATTCTCCTTAGTGTGATTGTGCCACCCACGGCCAGCCTAGCGCTCGCTCATTTCTCGGAGAAATCAGTCTGTTCTGTTGAGGCTGGTCCACGGAGAGCTGAGCATTTAAATATCACACAACATTTGATTCAAACAGTGGGGTCGCTGCTCTACATGTCACATGATGGTCCTCACACACGAATTTCAGATGAAAACAATATGCTGCCACTTCAAAATGCACCATTACAATAAATGCGTGAAAAAAGAGGATTCACATCATATCTGGCAAGCCAAATCTGGTGTTAAATTAGTGAATGAGATGAGATTTCTTTTTGAACACTTTCATTGAGATTTTGATCCTTGTCTGAGACACTGATTTAACAGAATAATAAGAAGTTTAAAAAACAGAGGTGCTTTGAGAAGCCATTGGATCCCAATATGCAATATATACTACTACATATAAAAAATGTGCAAATCATTGGTGATGCACACTTCATACACTTATTATTATTAATTAACTACATGTACTTACTATATGCTTAGGGTTTAAATCATGTACTGATAGAAAAAAGTACATAAAAAATTCCTCTAATATGATGAAATATTTCATAAATAATTCAAAATCCAAATAGATCCCTTTTAACTGCTAGTCAATGTTTTTTTTGTTGTTGCTGTTTTCATAGTAGCATGATTTGGGATGCAATAATCCATCTCTTGCATAGGAAAATGTGCACATTAGGATGCAGAGGGCATCTCTATCCATCTGAGAACCAATGAGAGAGATCATTATAATCATGTAAATCTAAATACGTGTTTATATCCGTGCAGAAACCTGCAACAGTTCACAGAAAATAAAAGGAAGTCTATGCCAAAATGAAGATTGTTTTGGGACCATAACGTCAGGCTGTGAAACATAAGCTACAAAAGAAACCTTTCTACAAAGTCAATTTCACAAGAGAAAACAATTCCTCCTGCTCCAAGGGTCCAAACACCTTGAAAATCCATGTGTTTTATTTTCGGCGTTATTTCAGGTCATTTTGTTGCAATTGTTTTTTCTCTGGATGCCAAATGGCCTCATTTGAAATCAACTCTTTGTTTCAATATCACTTCATTTCTGCAGTCTCTGAATACAAACCAGCTTCAAGTATCCATCTGATCTTGCCACACAAAGGTTAAAGAGGAAAAGTGGGATTGTGGCAGTGGCGAGTAATTGTGAAGAAAAAGAGGAGCTGACAATCCTCCCGTCTGCATTTGGCACAGAGACTGGGGGGCGGCTGTAAGAAATGAGTGGGTGGACGCCAGACAAAAGCTTTGGAATCACAGCACATTCGGCAGACGCAAACTTGTGAAAGATAAATGCTCAGCACATGATTGTCTCATTGTTGTGTCATGCACAATGAATCCTTACACATTTAGCTTGTGACGTGATCAGTGGAGGACATGAAATGCATCAGCCAATGAGCGAATTGTGTTGTTTTTACATTCTGTTCACAGTACGTAACACAGCCTCTCCTTTTATACAAAAACAATACAATTTCAATGCCATTTTCTTCAACTCATACAACATCCTCACACTTGTCTTTTTTGAGGTCAATGTTCTGGCAAGGTTCTCTCAAAGTTATGAAAAAAAAAATTTCTTGCAACATTAATAGAATGTACAAAGTTATCTAATGTTCTTAAAGCATTAGTACAAAAGTGTATATTTCTAATTTATAGATTATTCATGAAATGTTAACTTAATGGTATGCTTAGCAAAACAAATATATTTTTCAAATTTGGGTAACTGGTAGATATTTGTCTGTTACTCTGTTGTGCATTTTAGGCTGGGATGCTGTAATGACCCGTGCATCAGAATAAGCCACTCGAAAATCTAAATCAAGTCACACACTCAGTGGGCACAAAAATGACCCTTTAGTGCATTTTCAAAAACACTACAAAAGCCTTGACCAGTTAAAGCACTTAGAAATTTGCTATGAGCAGCATGAATCACTGACCACTAATAATCAAAAACACATTTTCTATTTCTGACTTAAGACTTTTGGATACCAGAACTTACAAAATCCCTAGATATCACAACTCGTAAAATCTATTTATTTGTATAAGTTGTGTAATTAATTTGTGGCAATGTTTGGTATAATTACTTTTGTGAGGACTGCATTTGCACTGTTTATCAATCTTGCAAAAATTATTAATTTGCAGAAAACATGCTGTTAATTTGTGGTGCATTTGGCAGTTTATGTCAAAAGTTTTCTGTAACATTGGATTCTTGTAATAGTATACCATTACAAACAGTGCCAAGGCATCCCTTGGAAAATACAGTGTTACTGAAAAAACACCTACAGCAAAAGCCTGAAGAATGGGAATTATGAATGATAAAAAAATTATTCTGGTGTTGATCCCTTTTAATGATTCTCAATTATTAATTATTCTCAATAAATAAAATAATTCAACTGGCAAATGATTTCAATTCAATTCAAGTTTATTTGTATAGCGCTTTTTACGATACAAATCATTACAATGCAACTTTACAGAAAAATGTTTCTACAATATTTAGTAGTAGCTTATAAGTGGTGACTGTCAGTTTGTGCGCATATGACAGAATTTTCAGAAACATTTTTACAAGACATAGTCAGCCAGATGATGAACATTACTAACAGCAATTATTATATGATGACGTCACACTTGTGGAAATATTTGTTAGTTCTGTTTGTTGATTCAGGGTTAGCATCATCTGAGGTCCTCTGAGGGGTCAGCATCTTCTCTACTCAGGTGTTCTGGATCCAGACCGGAGCTTGTGGAAATCCTAGTACATCCCATGGCAAAAAAAAAAGAAAAAGAAAAAAGAAACAAATAGAGACATCATTAGCAGCTGCTGTTCCAACGAAGTAAAATTAATTAGCTTAACCCAAGCTAAAGAATAAGAACGCGCATTTGATCAGATACAACTGCAGTCACAATTTATAAGATGCATTATTTGAATGCTTGGCAAAGAGATGCGTTTTTAATCTAGATTTAAACAGAGAGAATGTGTCTGATTTCAATAATAAACTTGCAAAATGTCTGTTTACATTAACTTTTAATGACTTTTAGTAAAAAAAAAAAAACTATAATGATAAACAAACACAAAAGTGTGGTTTCATTCGTTTTTCATAAAATTGCCAACAGTTGACAAAATGCATAATGTGTGTCTTTAACTACATGAACAAGCAGTCAGCTCCATTTATGTAAGTCTCATTAGTAAATCTTTAGTGTTTGAGTCACTAAAAATAACAGACTCATTGTGAATGAATGGTTTGAACTACACTGGTTGTGGATTAAAAGAAACAACAACAGGAAGGAATAAGGACTGTTTCTTGATTCCTTATCCCTACTGCTAACATTTCTATGTATTAAAAACAAGATTTGCCTGACCAAGCACACACAGTTTGTAAAATGGATTGAATGGGTTTGTATAAACAGGTTCTTGCCAGATTGGAAACTTTATCCATCTGCTTAAAAGATTTTAGCGCTACCATTTGATTCATCTAGTAAATGGTTTTGTAAATAAATGCATCTGCCAAGAGTTTAATTGTAAACGTAAATTCATTTGCCATGATAAAGCAACTCTCTTGCACAACCTTTGCCAACTAATTATCTAAAAACGTTAGACAATTCTTCTTTTCGACTTTTCACAATGTGCTTCCCTACCGGCATGATACAGCAAAGTTTTCCCTGCCAATATGTATCTTTTGCCTCATTCATTCAAGAAAGTAAAGCTAAAGGTTGGTTCATTTCTGTTGCCTCTCCTCCATCTTTCTGGAGCAGTTCCCTGGGGCAATTACAAAACAAGCCAGGGAAGTGGGGCTTTGTCATATTGAATTTGCAATCAAATCAGTCAA
The DNA here is from genome assembly GCF_003368295.1 of Carassius auratus. Classification (NCBI taxonomy): domain Eukaryota; kingdom Metazoa; phylum Chordata; class Actinopteri; order Cypriniformes; family Cyprinidae; genus Carassius; species Carassius auratus. Next base: position 18,520 of record NW_020524240.1, read on the forward strand.
TTTAAAAAGGTGCTCGTTGTCTTAAAAAGGCTTTGCTTTTTTCTCTGCTTTTACTCCCAATTACCTGAGCAGCATTCCACAGCATGAGTAATGGGATGCAAAGTGGTCTGTCTGCCTCGGCCACATCTCCAGAAAGTACTTACATCCTCATGCACATCCACATGCACACACAAAAGTAATGCATGCATGATGGACACACATGCACACATAAATAAACAGTGCATGCGTCAAAACATGCATTGACACAAGCTTTTTCTCTCTTTTTTAAAGAGAATTTCCATGTCTTGAGGTAATCAGCCGATGTTGCACAAACACAGCCCATGCTCTTTGATTACTGCAGTACATTTTGTTTTAGCTGACTGATTGAATGTCGGTATATACTAACAGCCTTGGGCAGTTTTTCTGGATTACCAGGGTCATTCCTCTTATACAGCACCTTTGAAACTTTGTAAATGAAAATGTATGTGTTGTTTTTAAAGGAATAGTTCACCTAAAAATGTAAATTTTGCCATCCAAGATGTAGATGTGTTTATTGCTTTCACAGAGCAGATTTGGAGAAATTTACCATTACATGACTTGGATCCTCTGCAGTGAATGGGTGCCGTCAGAATCAGAGTCCTAACAGGTGATAAAAACATCATAACAATCCACAATCAGCAGTTAACCTGTGTAAATTATGAGTCCTCTATTCATAATATTGCTTTCTATTACTTTCTCCAGTGAAAAAGTTGTCTTGTCTGAATCAGGAGAGAAACATGCGCAGATTTACCACAGTTTACAAAGGAAAAACAGTTCAGAACAAATACTGTATTTCAGTGGAGAGACAACAGAAGACTTTTTCACCAAATGAAGCTTTATTATAGATTATAGACTTATATTTTGGCTAGAAGATATGGTTTAATTTGGATTAGAGTGGTGTGGATTACTTGTGGATTATTGAGATTTTTTTTATCTGCTTCTTGGACTCTAATTCTGATGGCACCCATTTCACTGCAGAGGATCCATTGGTGATCAGGTGATGTAGTGCTACATTTATCCAATTCTGTTCAGATGAATGAACAAACTCATCTTCGAAGGCCTTAGGAACTATTCCTTTAAGGATACACAGTAGCTGCTCAATCTCAGAACCTTGGATTTATTATAACTTGATTGATTGCATTTATCATACATTAGTAATTATTCTTTTTAACGTTTATCTCATCTCATCTAATGACTATTCCCTGTTAAATGTCTATAATGCCAGATGGAAACCTTAGGACAAAAATATGGATCCGGAAGCAGATGCGGAGGTGGATGTGGATGTGACCCCCTGGGTCGGTCTCATATCAGACACACAGAGGTCATTCATCACACCTTGCTCTTGAGTTGACATCCACCTCTTCCTCATCATAATGCTTATCAGCCCGGTGCCACCCGGAAAGCAATATCCAGCTCTGATGACTGCTGACAACATCCAGCTTAGCGCTGCGGATGTGTATTAATTTCAGAAAAGTTATGCTATCTTTATGATGCGAACAAGGTTTAATAACAGGCAAGTGTGCACATATGAACATATGGACTCATTATTATTATTATTATTATTATTATTATTATTATTATTATTATTATTATTATTATTATTATTTCTTAGGCTGAAATATCTTGGCCAGAAATAGAACTGAATGTGCACTGTCATATATTTTTTTTCACCCAAGCAAATAATAATAATAATAAAAAGTTCTCACAGGATGGATCCCGTTGGCTGGCTTTCCAAACACTGCTGGATATAAATAGACTCTGTAAATGAGTGTTGTTTTATAAATTCTTCATGCTTTGCCAGATTTATGCTTGTTTCCAGTCATGTGGTCCACTAACTAATTGTCTCCATGTCTCAGATCATACCTGCTATAATGAGAACAATGGCAGACTGCACAAATCAACATCTGGCCACACTGTCACTGATCTCAGATCAGAGGAACGTCAGACCTTGTGGAATAACTAAACTGACCCGGCTGCAGTAATTTGGCTCCATGCCTGCATGTGAAGGATGTAGCTGCTTTCTGCTGTTTTCTTTGGGTATATATTTTGTGTACTGTACAGTAATATTGTATAGTGTATCTGATTACATTCCAAGTATTACAAGTATAAAAATGACTTTGCTTACACAATTTAGCTTTCCTTTGTTAATTTTCACAGACATGATCCAATAGTCCACAGTTTCACCATGGCAATAAGTAATATTTCATTTACACATTTAATTTGGTGACTTACATTTCAACGATTGCAAATGATTTAAAGTTACTTAGTTTTGCAACACCTTTGAAAAAAGCTCCAAACAAAGTCACAGCAGAACCAAACAGCAGCTTCGTGGTTCCCTGCTGAAAGGCTGCACTGTTTTGAACAGACTGATGATTCATTCATAAACACAGTCTCTAATTTCATTGCTGAACGAATCGTTGATTTTTAATGAATCAGTTAAATGAACAATTCAATGACTCACTTGAAGACAGTAACTTGTATCATTACTGAATTAGTTCCTGATTTTAAGTTATATTCTGTATATAACTGTGCGTCAAATAAAAATCTTGAGTCTTAAATTAAAACAATAATGACTGAATCAATTGAATGGTCAATGATTCAAATACAAAAAGGGCCACTTGCTGCTGGTGGTGTAGTACGGCTGTAAATAATATAAAATAAAATTTCCATAAAGAAAACGAAGGCTATTTTAAGACTACTATAATTTGCATTGTGATATTATTTATGAAACTATTCTTTTTATTTTATTTTTTTATGCACATTAATTATCTTAAACTGAAAAATCTCATCTGTTCATCTGTCAGTTTTTCCAAATATTTATTTCCCATATAAAAGACAAAAAAAAAAATTAACATATTGTACCAGGCACAAACCATGAAATACCCGATAAGGTCACTGTTTTGTGAATTAAAACTGGATTTATTAAACAGTTATAAACTGTTTTCTGATGACCACAGTAGCGTGACATTATCTGCTGGTCTGAAAGGCCCCAGGAAGACTAAATGTCCTGCTCACCTGCTTGGCTCTCTAAAAGCTGTATGTGGGTTCGATTTGATTCCTGCCAAGTGAACCATGAACTAATCTAACCCTTCCTGACAGGAGCAGTAAGGGCAAACACAATCTCCCACGGTTAGTAATTTGTGTGCATGCGAGTGTGTGTTTGTGCTTGCACACACGGATGCTTGCATGCATCAATATTTTCAGAGGTGTTGGGTCTGTTTGTCAAATGCAAAGGGCACAAGGAGAAAAAAAGTGAACTTACACTCTAAATATATGTTTCTCTATGTATATCAGCTAAAGGTTTTTTTTTTTTTTACATTCTTGGTTATGTGAACATTAAAGATAATATAAAGAGCAATGAAACATTTTTATAATTTTGCAAAAATTATGGGCATGTTAATATTAAATGTTCTCTGAACCATCTACTAAAACAAGTAGTAATGTTTAAAAACACTAAAATTTTTAAAATACCATATTACATTATGCAAATAGAGCTCGGCTTATGAAGTGGATACAATAATTCTATTTAGTTTGAAATATATAAAGAGCCTCGTCAGAACACTTCCTGGGTTGCTGTCTGGGGGTAACAGCCGAAATAAAGATTTCATTTGTGATTTTTATTTTTTTAAATGAGCACACATATCCTCTCTCGCACATGAACAGGGAAGTATTTCTGTCACGAGCTGTCTGTACGTCTGCGTATCTGTGGTTAATCAGTTTCGGCGTGAGTGCACCAAACAGCAGTTGGTCCCCAGGTTTATTTTGACTCAATCACAACTAATCAGCTTTCATGCCATCACCTCCAGTTTCATATTCCACTGCTTTGACAGTTGGGTGATAACTTCCAATAGGTTATGCCTGGTGTGTGGGTGTGTTAATCTATTTTGTTTATTTGGACTCCCCAATAGCTGTCAGAGCGGCATGCGAAAGTCTGTGTCCCTGTCTCTTTTCATTTTGTATTTTTGCTCATGGGATTCCTTCTGCCATCTTGTCTGGGTCTGGCTCTCGCTGACAGTTCTAAAGAGAGAGAGGCAGGATTCCCTCATCCATGATTTTAACATCTGTTCCTGATTCTGATTCACCCTTCACAGGTTAAACTCAAATCTGCTTTCCAGGCCGCGAGCCATCTCCAGTTCCTTCTCAGTTTTACAGTTGACCGTCTCATTAAACAAATTTTGGTTTGAAGTTTAGGTTATTAAAAATTTTAATTTGAAATAGTAAATTAAAGCTCTTACGGTTGAAATCAAAATTGGGTACATTTACTTTCTTAATGCACAATCTTGTGCATAAATTATCCGTGTGCATTAATCAAAATAATTAAAATGTGAAACTAGCTTTACCTCTGAAATGATTTACCTTCTGGCTGTCACCATCATTTATTTTTTTTAATTCCTCCCCTCCGCTATTTTTGCATTAAAGCCCAGTCAGACCAAGAACGATAACAATAACGGTGACTATAATGATGACAATATTAGCATCTACACCAGTGAGGGATATCGTCTGTTTATTCTAAACGAACATTAATGTGCCACTTTACAATTCTCAACATCGTGATAGCAGGAAAGATTCTGATTTGGTGTCAAAGTTTGTATCATGCAATCGTTCTGAAAGTGATTCCAGCGATATCATTTCTCTGTGCCTTTATCGTTATGGCTGTGGTGTGGACTCTGCTATTCTTTAATTTGAGAACGATTAGAACTATATCTTTATCATTGTCCTTGTAGTTATCGTGCTTGGTGTGAACAGGGCTTTACAATCAATTATCATTTATGTAAAGGGGTCATATGATGCATTTTCAATTTTTCCATTCTCTCTGGAGTGTTACAAGCTCTTGGTGCATAAAGATGATCTGTAAAGTTGTAAAGTCTCAAATCCAAAGAGATATTCTTTATCAAAGTTAAGAGTCAACTACTCCCACTGAAACGGCTCGTTCTAACACGCTCCCACATGTCTACATCATGATGTGGGAAAATTAGCATAACACCGCCCACCCCACAAAGAAAGAAGGCGTAACTATGATTCTAGTTGTGGTATTGTTGCTGCTGCCTGCAGTTGTGTTTAACTGTTAAAGCCTTCGACAGAGTCCAGCCCAGGGTCATCACTTGTGGTTGCCTGCCGGCAGTGTAGAGTAGCACTTGTTGTTTGTCATTTCTTCACACATGGTTTTATGTTTAAACAAAGCATAAAAAGACATTATAAGTCATTATAATCAGTAATTATGTCCCCACTGGAAGAAATGCCTCATTTGTAATGGGTTTTATTGGTTTTGTCGTCATGTTGGGAGAGAACATTCCAGTACGGTAAGGGGCGTAACATTTCCATTACACGCTTGAGATATTCAGCCAATCACAACGCACTAAATAGCTGGCCAATCGCTTTTCAGACCAATGAACTTTGAAAAATAATAGGTTTTTAAACCTTAAACTGCATAAACACATTTCATTACACTAAATACACAACATAATTGCTTTTTAGCAACATCATATGACCCCTTTAAACCAAGCCACATCTTACTTTTGTTTTGTTAAAAATGATGCAAAAAAAAAATAAAAAAAAATATATATATATATATATATATATATATATATATATATATATATATATATATATATATATATATATATATATATATATAATAAATTATGCAAGTGTAGATTATTACAGTACCGTTTGGAGTACAGGTATTTACAGGTGATAAAGTGGATATTAGTATTTTCATTTTATTCCAAGTTTGGAATATATAAATTGTGCTCCTTTGGATTAAATGAGTAAGGAAACAAACAAACAGACAAACAAACAAACAAACAAACAATGTAAATAAGTAATAAATAAATAAACAAATAAATAAAACAGCAGCAGAAAAATAAAAAGACACAATTGTTAAAATATATATTTATACATTTATTAATATAATAAATTAAGCAAGTACTGCTTATAACAGTACAGGCATATAGAGGTTATTAAGATACCATAATTTTAGTTTTATTCCAATTTTGAAATTCATAAATTGTACTCCTTTTAATTATTAAATAAATAAGCTAATAAATAATAAATAAACAAGTAAACAAAGTTAATAAAACAGCAGGAGATTTTTTTTAAATATAATATTAATATTATTTATTTATATATAACTGTACATTACACAAGCATAGCTTAAAGTTATACGGTGAAAATAATTGAATAAATAAATATTTTTTATTTTAATTTTATCCCCAGTTAAAAAAAACATGATGCTCTTTGGAATAAACTAAAAGTAAGAAAGAAAGAAAAAAAAAAATCTCAATACTTTGTGTGAACAGGGCACCACTAAACAACTTCTTCTCACTAAAAACATACCGACCATTATTCCAACTATAGATTGTTTACAGTTGTCTGGTTATCATCTGGATTTTGCATTCAGATACTTCTATTTTTAGAAGTCATGAATATAGTTCTAATCATATGTCTGGGTGAAATCTCTTTTTTTTTCAGTAATTAGAAAAAAATGACACTTCAATCATCTTTATTTAAAACACTTCATTATTTATATGCACAGACTATATTGTTTTGATTACAAGATGATATGAGGGATCGGCTGCCACAGCAGCTGACCTGGTCACGTTTCTCTCAGATCTGATGACTTCCTGAATTGAGATGTGGGCACTTTAGCTCTGTTGTTGGCATGGCAACTGCTAGGCTTGTCAGAATACTCCCACACTGGGAAAACAATTCAAGTGCATGTTGATCCTTGAGTGTTTTTCAGTTGCATTGTAGTATCCTTCAAGTTTTAGAGCTGTTAAGACATAAACAATAACTGAAGTGCCAAGTCTATAATAAAAATCGGTTATTTTTATGCTCAGGCAGACATGACTATTACTTCTATATTTCTCATACGGTACATGAATTAACACCTCAAATCATTGTTAAGGAGAGTTTGTTTATCATAGATATAAATTAATAAATCAACTGCTGTTTTAAAATGACATACTGTATGGCCATTAAACTGAGACATTTTAATACAATCTTTAAATATTTTCAGCCTGAAGTCCTCATTAAAGCTCAGGGAAAACAAAGCTCTTTTATGACATTTTTTTCCACCAAGTTGCAGATTTTCTGGGCATGGAGGATCTTGTATGGGCACAGGATCTGGGTGCGTCTGTCCTGCCAGGCCCCCGTGATACAGGTCCATATGCCACCGCGCCAGATGCCAAGAACAAAGGCATGGCAGCCGGAGCGCTCTCTAATGCCCTTGTCTGAGGCAGCCTGGTGCAGCCGAGAGAGGACGAGACAGCTACTGTAGAACTAATGAAAAACTAACAAGGACTGAGACTAAACCATCTAACCGAGCTGAGCTCTGCATGTGTCCTGGAGTCACGTTCATAAACTATGAGCATGTCCCAGTTTTAGCAATCACACACAAGGCAAACAGAAACAGTCTTTTCCTGCCTAGGCAAAAAAAAATAAAAAAAATAAATAAAAAAAAATACCCAGTTATAAATCAAACTAAAATCATTACTTAAACTTATTATAATTAACTCATAATAGTAAATGATAAAAAAAACAACAACAATATTTAATAAATAAACATAACTGTTATTATTATTATTATTAACAACTACAACAATTGTTAGTAATGATTACTACAATTTATTATTATTATTATTGTTCATTTTATTATGATTGAATTATAATTGGATTATAATATAAAATGATAAAAACAACAGCAATAATAAAAAAACAATGTCATTATTACAACAGCAGCAACAACAAAAACATTTAGAACAAATGTATAATTATTATTATTATTATTATTATTAAAGAAAACTAAAATGTATTATTAAATGGCTTAATAATAGTAATATTTTTACATACTTTATCAAGCTGAGATGTAAATCAAATTAAATTCATTAATTTAACATTTTATTATGATTTAATTATAACTGGCTTATAAACATTAAATGATAAAAGCAACAAACATAATTCATAAATAAACATTACTGTTGTTATTATTATTAACAACAATTACAACAAAAGTATTATTATTATTATTATTATTACTACACTGTATTATTATTATTATTATTATTATTATTATTATTATTATATTATTATTATTATTATTATTATTATTATTATGAACCTATATATTCTTTCAAGAAATAATCTTTTCCTGCATGTATGAATAAAAAATTTGAAATATAAATCAAACACAATAATATTAATAATATTTTTTAAATACTTTATTTTAAATTTGTAAGAACTAATATAATAATAATAAATTATTATTATTATAATTAATATAATAAAAGAACAGTTTCTAAACAGCAATATTAATATTATCAACAACAATTATTAAACTATTATCACTACTACTTTTATTATTATTATTATTATTATTATTATTATTATTATTATTATATTATTATTATAGTATTTGAATAAAAATATATTTTCTGTACTCTAAAATAATTTGAAAAAATGTAATTTACATATTTTATCGTATTTTACCTTCTATAGTAAAATAATGTGTGTGAGAAAAAATGGTGAGAATACATATTTTCGAATGACTGGCAAAGGAGAAAGACGCTTTGTAGAGTCAGAAGGTGTAGTTGCAACATCTACCAGCAGCTGCTGAATTTGAACAAGCAAAATGGGCGCCATAGTTTTGGAAACCTGTTCGGAAACAATCATTCCATTTTTGTGCCACATCATCACATCATTCTCTGACTCTCTCACATCAGATCAGCATATCAACATCATCATGATTCAAACATTATTCATATTGAATGTGACACCAATAAACAACCAAAAATAAGACATGACTGTGCCACTTGAACATGCCAGGTTTCCTAGCAACAGCAATCAAACTAGTTTCCATTATGTCCATGCCTAATTTCCTTTTAAAATCTGTGCCAAGGCTCCCACCTGAGATATGAGCCACCGAAATATCATCCTCGCCACCACTGATGGCGAGATCACTCCTGAAGGAGAAAAGCAGCATTCAGAAGATGGCGGTCTTAAAAGCAATGCCCTGCTCATGTTGTTGTCATTCTTGGCTTTGCTCCTGCCACGGAAAGCTTAGCTGCTCAAACTAGAAAATCTCTTCTTTCTACGGTTACCAAGGAAACTATTTACTGAGACTCTTTCCCCCCACAGCATTCACTCTCGGTTGCCGAATCAAGAAAAGTACTTACGTTTCGATTCCACTCTGTGCATAATAAGACTATTACAAGCACAATGTGTTATCTGCCTGAAATGGCAGAGGATCGCAGGCCTGAGAGGACTTATGGAAAAACTGACGTGTTTTTATTGTATTCCCCTTCCGACGCTGAATTGATTGTAATTGCTGATGTCTCGGACGTGTATTAGCTTCTGAATCCTGTCATGGTTTGAAAAGGTTTAAGGATTATTGTGGAAAAAGAGCATGAGCTCTACATGACTGCCTTTATTATTTCACCAACAATGAAGGCATATAATAGTGCATCAACATTTGTGAGTACGAGCGACTTGTGGATATATCTGGGTCAGTGCTCAAATCGAAGAAAATGGGTCAAGAGACATCAGAGAGACAGACAGAGATCCTCTAGTCTAAGGTATATGTGTGGTGTCTTTATGCCATAGATATCACAAGAACACAATTAAAATGGCCTTTAAAGATATGTATAGTAATTGAAGTCTACAGATACAAATAGAAATTATAGATGTGCAATAATAATAATAAAAACTTAAGTGGACTTTGCATGTCTTACAGTATTTCCATTTGTTATGGAAGGCCAAATGGATCAAAATCTCACAAGTCACCAATAAAAAAAAAACCCAAAACAAAACAATGTTTTTTTTCTGTAGTATTTTCCCTTTAAAACGTCATTATTAGAGTTAAAAGCGTATATAAGGATTTACTGCAAAAATATATTCATGGCACATATCTTTTGAGCAGACATGAAGTGAGAGCTCTACACCAGGAGAATAAAGTGTGCCAACATTTGTGTATTCGCTGCTATGTTATGCATTAATAATGTTTTATATGTGTGCATTCACTCAAGCACCTGTTTCGCCTGTGTGTTTGTGTGCAATCTTGCATGAGCCAATATGGGCTGATGTGTATGTGTTTGTAAGCATGCATGTGCCCACCGCTCTGTCTGTGTGTTTTATAACGATATATGAGGTCAGTGTTAAGCACGGGAACTAGACAAGGACACAGGGATCCCACAATCCCCTGCAGGCCCCTTGACACGCTCGACATCTGCCTCTCTGTCTAATTCCTGCAATCGACTGAGCAACCTCCAAACAGCATTTAAGCAACATCTGAACAATGTCCCAGCTGAACCCTCCTCAGGGGCTGAAGTCTGCACTCACCTCACCTGCCACTCAAATGGATTGTGCTCTGTTTCGCTAACGTGATAAACACACCTCACACTACAGAACAGAATGAAAGGCAAAAAGAAAATGTTCAGCCTCAGAGAAACGAGACGCATCACCAAGAGGATGATGAACTTGAGATTAACTTTTGCCTTGTACACACTGCAGCTAAATTTGGTTGTCAGTTCACATTAGTACTCAGTCCTGTTCAGTACACACAGTTTAGTCAGTGGTGACTGCATTCTACAATGACTTGACTACTGAACAATTCAGGTAGTGGCAACCGCATTTACAGAAATTCTACTGAGTGTATGTTGAACTGAACTGTCAAACTAGTATAATGGAGCATTTAAACTAGGGCTGGTAAGCGATTAACATTTGTAATCGAATTAATTACATGTTGTGGTGATTAATTAATCGAATCATCAACCAGACATTACAAAAAGTAGGTTCAGCAAGAAATATTTTGTTTGATAAAACTGATTACATATAGCCTACTCTTTTGGACCATGTGAGCAAATAAAGACAGAATTGTCATTTTTGGTTGGGTGAGCTATAACTTTAATAATTTATTTTCTTAATTTGTATTATTATTCCTAAAATATGAAATTATTTCTTTAATGAAAAGATTCTATAAATAATAAACTAAAACTTCCAGTAGGTGGTGGTGAATGTCTTAATGATTAAGTCATCAAGTCATTTATTCATTGGTTTGATTCGTTCAAATGGCTGATTCATTCAGGAGTGAAGTAAAGGGAACCATTCATAAAATGGTTCATTGAATCATTAGGCTTGTTCAACTTGAAGAGGATCATCACCATTAGACTGATCGGTGTGTGACATCAAAGTACCGCAAGAGCTTAGAGAGCAGAAGACTCCTTGTGCTTTTGAATTGCTCTCGCGGTACTTTGGCTACGTTCACACTGCAGGCTGAAACGACCCAATTCCGATTTTTTTGCACCTATGCGAACTGTATCTGATCTTTTCATGACAGTCTGAACGACACAGATCCGATCTTTTCAAATGTGACCCAGGCCACTTGGATTTGTGGTCCTGAATCCGATTCGTATCCGATCTTTTGAAATGCGACCTCCGTCTGAACGGCCAAGCCACATGTATCCGACCCGTACGTCATTGATACGCTACAAACGCCATAATTCTGCGTTGAAGTAGGCGGGAACGAGAAGAGCCACTCACATCAGTGTCCCACCACTCCTGCATGTGACTCCGCACCCACACGTTTCTCTGTACCGACATTGCTAACACTGCTCCACAAAACGCCATGGCCAAAAACCTTTTTTTTATTTTCTACTTAAAACAAGAAGATTGTAATTGTGCTGGCTCCGTTGGTGAAATAACTTTAATATTGCAAAAAGAGCTTCGCTGTTGACTACACTGTTGTTGACATCTATGTTTAACGTTAACTACTTCCGCTAACAATGAGTGACGTCGTTCACCGTTGAGTACTCTTCTGTGCATGCGGGTCACTTCTGGGTCATTTCACGTTCACACAGGAGATCACAAAAGGTCGCATTTAATTGGAAATGTGAACGGCCTTGCAAAAAAATCAAATTTTTGCAAAAAATCTGAATTGAGCATTAAGACCTGCGGTGTGAACGTAGCCTTTGATGTCATACACCAATCGGTCTGTGCAGCGCCGCTTCAAAGGCAACGCGACAGTGGCCAATGGTTCGACACACCAAATTCATTCCAAACATGGATTAAGAAATGAAATGCCACTGTGAGTTGCTCGGAGATAAACAGTTCTGCTTTGTCTTTATCTTCACTTCAGGTTGGCAAAACAGTCAACACTGTGTCTAAAATGAGAAGAGGATCATTATTTGCACTTAACCTGCTTCTCGTGTGATATTTCTTAACTATGTGATTTAAATATGAGAAACAATCTCAAATGGCGTTAATAGGGATATTCTCTAGGCTCCATCATGCAGTAAGTTGGTGTCCTGCCTCATATTAGTCATTAATCGACTGTATGAAATGGCAGATGATCCACATAGGTCTGGGGCGGGACAAGTGCGTCAAATGAGTTAATAATTTTAACGCGTTATTTTTCTCCATAATTAATTAATCTAATTAACGCGTTAAATTACCAGCCATTATTTAAACATTAGAGTTGTGTCTCTCTTCTGAATGTTGCCAGATCTTGCTCTGAAAAATATAAAATATGAACTTGACCATGCTTAAATCCAAATGCTTTATTTTGAAAATAAGTCATATACCAAAACATTGCAACCCACTCCTGCCTACTTTATTAACTCAATAGACTTCATTGATTTATAAGCCAAACATAAACAACAAGTCCACAAACTTAATAAATGTCACTTATAATAAGTTGACATGGCAACACTTTAAGAACGTACTCTGCAAAGCAGCTCTCTAAACATAAAACAAGATGGCTTTGTCAGTGGTGGATTAGTTCAAATCGACTAGCATAGGCTTTGATTGTTGTAATATTACTTTGGTCAAAAATATATTTCACAGTTGTGACTTTATATCTCACAATGTAACTGTTTCTTACTATTTATGGCATCCAGAAGTTATTTTTTTTCTGAGATAGAAAAATGCTTGATTAAAACTTTGAAACAAAACCAAAAATCAACAGAAACATGTCTTATTGAAGGTGTAAAGACAACATCCAAACACAGACTCAAGCCAAAAAAAAAAAAAAAAAACATATACAGGTATTATACAGGTGCTTCTCAATAAAGTAGAATGTCAAGGAAAAGTTTATTTATTTCAGTAATTCAACTCTAATTGTGAAACTCGTGTATTAAATAAATTCAATGCACACAGACTGAAGTAGTCTTTGGTTATTTTAATTGTGATGATTTTAGCTCTCATTTAACAAAAACCCACCAATTCACTATCTCAACAAATTAGAATATGATGATGTGCCAATCAGCTATTCAACTCAAAACCACTGCAAAGGTTTCCTGAGCCTTCAAAATGGTCTCGGACAATCATTGCAACCCTTCATAAGGAGTGTAAGTCACAAAAATGCATTGCCAATAAGCTGGCTGTTTACAGAGTGCTGTATCCAAGCATGTTATCAGAAAGTTGAGTGGAAGGAAAAAGTATGCAAGAAAAAGATGCACAACCAACTGAAAGAACCACAGCCTTATGAGGATTGTCAAGAAAAATTGATTCAATAATTTTAGAGAACTTCACAAGGAATGCACTGAGGCTGGGTCAAGGCATCAAGAGCCACCAGTGTCAAGTAATTTGGCTACAGTTGTAATATTCCTCTTTGTTAAACCACTCCTGAACCACAGACAACATCAGAGGCATCTTACCTGGGTTAAGGAGAAGAAGAACTGGACTGTTGCCCAGTGGTCCAAAGTCCTCTTTTCAGATGAGAGCAAGTTTTGTATTTAATTTGGAAACCAAGGTCCTTGAGTCTGGAGGAAGGGTGGAGAAGCTCATAGCCCAAGTTGCTTGAAGTCAAGTGTCAAGTTTCCACAGTCTGTGATGATTTGGTGTGCAATGTCATCTGCTGGTGTTGGTCCATTATGTTTTTTGAAAACCAAAGTCACTGCAGCCGTTTACCAAGAACTCTTGGAGCACTTCATGCTTCCTTCTGCTGACCAGTTTTTTGAAGATGCTGATTTTTTTCCCCAGCAGGATTTGGCACCTGTTCACACTGCCAAAAGCACCAAAAGTTTGTTAAATGACCATGGTGTCGGTGTGCTTGACTGGCCAGCAAACTCACCAGACCTGAACCTCAGAGAGAATCTATGGAGTATTGTCGAGAGGAAAATAAGAAACAAGAGACCAAAAATTGCAGAGTAGCTGAAAGCCACTGTCAAATAAACCTGGGCTTCCAGACCTCCATGCCACGCCGAATTGAGTTAGTAATTAAAGCAAAAGGAGCCCCTACCAAGTACTGAGTACATGTACAGTAAATGAACATTCTTTCCAGAAAGCCAACAAATCACAAAATGTTTTTTTATTGGTCTTACGAAGTATTCTAATTTGTTGAGAACTTGTTAAATGTGAGCCAAAATCATAACAATTAAAAGAACCAAAGACTTAAACTACTTCAATGGGTGTGCGCTGAATTTATTTAATGCATGAGTTTCACAATTTGAGTTGAATTACTAATACAGCACTTTTCCTCGACATTCTAATTTATTGAGAAGCACCTGTATTTAAGACAAAGAATGAGTCCAAGGACAGCCAGACACTTTTGTGTTTTGGTCACCTGGGTCCGTGTTTACACTGCTTGATTTTCAAAGTCATCAGATGACCATTGTTTCCACACTGCACAACTATCAGTGTAGCTCTCAATTGCTGTTGTGTTCACATTGCGCGATGGATTAGTGACAGGGGCCACATGCTGCGTGACTTTACAATGGAAGATTCACCAGAATCAAACGCACGTGAGAAGTGATAAGGAAATAATGCAAGATCACACGTGAGAATCAGAGTTCTAGTGCTAGACTAAAAGTTATTTAAAAGTAAAGGCCGCAAGAAGTTTGCGATACATATGATCCACTAAACCTATCATACATTTCTCGGTCCAAATTGAGCGAGAAGGTAGGTAAGTAAGTAAAATAAGTATTGAACATGTCAGCTTTTTTCCCAGTAAATATGTTTCTAAAGGTGTCGTTGACATGATGCATTTTCACCAGATGTTGGTAACGGTCAATAGCATTTGTCAGCGATTTCTGCAAAACCAGTCGAAGGATATAAATCTATCCAGTGTTTTCAATTTTATCAACTTTTCAGACCACTTTAGTGTTATAAAATAAAATAAAAAAAATACATTCACCTAGTGACACATTTAGCGACTTCTTGGACAAACTTATGTAGTTTTCCAAGACTCGCCATGTATACACATTATTTTTAACATAACCCTATTTTGTAACTTGAATGTTTGGGGCTTCCAGTGTCATTCGCTTACCGTTAACTTTGTATAGGACTAATTGTGAATTCACAGCTTTAAAAATAATTGACTTCATATTTTACATATATTTGGGACAAATAAACAATGTATTTTCTACATTTGACCTTTCTAGGGTAATGATGCTGAAAATTTATATTACATGCAGGAATAAAAAGCATTTTAACGTTTATTGCAATATTGTAATATTTCACAATAAATTTTACTGCATATAAAAACTACTTTTTAAACATTTTGCTCAATGTGTCACTTTGTGTAGCATTGGTCTGCTCATGACCTCATTCAGCATTGAACTGACCTCATTCAACTACCTCTTCTGACAGTTCAAAATAAAGATTGCTCTCTGAGCTTTTGTCACTTTAATCAGACTGATAACTTCTTTCGTATTATAACCATTATATCTGTGCTGTTTGTTAATTTCACTAATCTGCCATGAGCCTTGTGCTGCTTTATCTTTTTCTTTTTTACATGTCCTTATTTGTGTTTTTATAGTTGTATTTTGTTTATATTTAATCTGTATTTATCTGTATTTTTACATTCTACTGTTAGTGTTACCTGTATGCCCAAGGATCTGAGAGTAATGCAATTTCAATTCTCTGTATGTGCTGTCATGTGGAAGAATTGACAATAAAGC